>NW_017307477.1:62055-84616 GCF_000935625.1 Nanorana parkeri | reverse complement strand
TAACAATCACCATAGCGACCCAGGCGGCCGCTATGGGGCCCGGGGCACAATGGGGCCCGGCCAGATGCCGTGCGGGCCGCCTGGGTCGCTATGGGATCCTCTGCTGGTGGCTTTCACTGGCGGCTGAAGACGAACACGCCGCTGTTCAGATCACTGACAGTAATCTGTGCAGCGGCGCGTTCCTCTCCACAGAGTCAATGAGAGCCAGCAGCAGCGGTGGAGCAGGCTGGACATGGCAGTGGAGGAGGAGGAGGCAGGGTCCGTGGTCGACAGCAGGGGAGGAGGCGGGGCCCGGTGACGAAGAAGGAGGTGGGCCCCATCAGCGACCGTGGACGAAGAGGAGGCGGACAGGTAAGGAGTGCGACCAGCCCATCTGAGGGTGACCCTGCAGTGCCCACCATAGAGAGTCTATGGTGGGCTCTGCAGGTTCACCCTCAGGTGGGATCTCGAGTGGGCTCTGCAAGGGGTATAACTAGAAATCACAGGGCCCCATACAACATTTTGCTATGGGGCCCTGTGATTTCTAGTTACGCCCCTGGTGCATGAAGGGACTTCACCACAGCTGGAGGGCCAGACTTTGTCTACCCAACTTTGCCTGAGTTCAATTTTAATACATGACCTTATAAATATATGTCACAGCCAATATGTTAAAGCAGAAATTACATTCCCGTAGATATAAAATTGAAAAAAAAAATATTGAGAATATATTCCCATAAATAAATAAATAAATAATACACATAGTACAGCGCAGGTAATTCATGGTAAGGCTCCCCCTTGTCTGGGGCCACAGAGTCACCCTTCTACGGTTTCCCTTATCACATCAGCTCCGTCACAATCTGGAACTGAAACTCTGGTTACAAGCTGATATCTGAGACTTAAATACACTCACATTAATTTTTTTCTTGCAACAAAACTGCACAGCGGCCTCGATATACAAGATTACAAATGAACTCGACCTGCAAGATGTTGATGGAAGCTGGACTGAGGCCCAAACGCCCTCTTGTTGTCTCTTTGTTCCAAAAACCATCAAATGGACATTTATTTTGTTACAAAAGGAGAACAATGTAAAATGTTGGCAGCAATGGCGGACTCGCCGGGTGTCTAACATCCAGAGCAGCTGAATAAAAGTCATACGAGCCATTGGGAACGCTGCAAGAGGAACTGTTGTGTCCCTTTCAGGGTGAGTGTCATCTTCTAAAGACGGTGACCAGTCACATGCGCAGTCAGAGCTGTCAATCATGGAGTCACCATTGTGCCTAATGCTACAGTTATGTCTACTAATCACAAAATAACTATAAATGTGAATATGAACTGACACAGTCAACCTGTTGTGTTACTTCTATCTTATATCTGACCTCCATCCTTCCCTTCAGTCTTATATCTGACCTCCATCCTTCCCTTCAGTCTTATATCTGACCTCTGTCCTTCCCTTCAGTCTTATATCTAACCTCCATCCTTCCCTTCAGTCTTATATCTGACCTCCGTCCTTCCCTTCAGTCTTCTATCTGACCTCCGTCCTCCCCTTCAGTCTTATATCTGACCTCCGTCCTTCCCTTCAGTCTTATATCTGACCTCCGTCCTCCCCTTCAGTCTTATATCTGAACTCCATCCTTCCCTTCAGTCTTCTATCTGACCTCCGTCCTTCCCTTCAGTCTTATATCTGACCTCCATCCTTCCCTTCAGTCTTCTATCTGACCTCCGTCCTCCCCTTCAGTCTTCTATCTGACATCCATCCTTCCCTTCAGTCTTCGATCTGACCTCCATCCTTCCCTTCAGTCTTATATCTGACCTCCATCCTTCCCTTCAGTCTTCTATCTGACCTCCATCCTTCCCTTCAGTCTTATATCTGACCTCCATCCTTCCCTTCAGTCTTATATCTGACCTCCATCCTTCCCTTCAGTCTTATATCTGACCTGCGTCCTCCCCTTCAGTCTTATATCTGACCTCCATCCTTCCCTTCAGTCTTCTATCTGACCTCCGTCCTTCCCTTCAGTCTTGTATCTGACCTCCGTCCTTCCCTTGAGTCTTCTATGTGACCTCCGTACTTCCCTTCAGTCTTCTATCTGACCTCGTCCTTCCCTCCAGTCTTATATCTTACCTCCGTCCTTCCCTTCAGTCTTCTATCTGACCTCCGTCCTTCCCTTCAGTCTTCTATCTGACCTCGTCCTTCCCTTCAGTCTTATATCTTCCCTCCGTCCTTCCCTTCAGTCTTCTATCTGACCTCGTCCTTCCCTTCAGTCTTATATCTTCCCTCCGTCCTTCCCTTCAGTCTTCTATCTGACCTCGTCCTTCCCTTCAGTCTTATATCTTCCCTCCGTCCTTCCCTTCAGTCTTCTATCTGACCTCGTCCTTCCCTTCAGTCTTATATCTTCCCTCCGTCCTTCCCTTCAGTCTTCTATCTGACCTCGTCCTTCCCTTCAGTCTTATATCTTCCCTCCGTCCTTCCCTTCAGTCTTCTATCTGACCAGTTCCTCTCCTCTTCCTCTGATGTCTCTGCACACTGGGAGCTCCTCACAATGTGCATTAGATGCTGCAGCAAGTCATATAGGGCTCCGCCTCATTTCCTGGCTGGAGGACGTCCATTTCAGTCACATGTGGCCGTTACCAGGGGTGGTTTTCATGTAATCAGCCCACAGGATTTCTGGCAGGATCAATGGGGATTTTTTACACTTATTAAACAGACAAAACACTTTTCAATAGTAAACTTAACAGACCAAATGGGAGCAAATAGGAGAATTTCATTGTTAGGGGTTTATATACGTTTTATGAAAATCTTGTTATAGCTAAAAAGAGGAAAATTAATACAAAGACACATCTATGCTGCAAAAAGAAGTCTGAGGGGGTTATTCTCTTAGCAGCTGAAAGCAGCCGAGTGAATAATCCGTACGGCAGCCCTTCGGTTTGACTGAACCAAAGGGCTCCGGCGGCCGAAGAGAGCCGAAGGATCAGCTGAAGCTACGGCTCTATCCTTTAGCTCAATAGTGAATAACCCCCATAGTTTCTTCAGGTTCACCCCTCTCCTCAACAATCTCCTTTCCCCACTCCTCTCTTCTATCTCCTTCTCTCCCCTCTTGTCTCCTTTTTTCTCTTTATCTCTCCTCCCCTTCTTTCCTATTATCTGTTCTCTCTCTATTCCCCTCTTCTCTCCTCTCCTCTTTCCCCCCCATCTTTCCTTTACTCGCCTCCTCTCTTCCCTTCCTTCTCCTATCTCCCATCTCCTCCCCTCCTCTCTTCTTCTGTCCTCTCTCCTATCGTCTTCCCTCTTTTCTCTGATCCTCTTTTACTTTCTCCTTTTCCCCTCTCCCTCCTCCTCCACTCTCCTCTCACCTCTCTTCTCTCTTCTCTCTCCTTTCCTCTCCCACCCACTCCTATCCTCTTTTCTCTTCCTCCATCCTCTCTCCTTTCCTCCCTTCTTCTTTCCTCTCTCTTCTACTCTCTTTTCTCTGCTCTTTTCCTCCACCCCTCTTTCCTCTCTTTTCTCCTCCTCCCTAGTCTCTGTTCCCATCTTCTTTTCTCTCCCACTCCTCTTCTCTTCCCTCCGCTCCTGTCCTTTCCTGCTCTCCTTTTCTTTGCTCTCTCTTATGTCCTTCCCTCTTTTTTTCTCCTCCCTTCCTTTCACCTCTTCTGTCTTCTCTCTCTTATTTTCCTTCTTTCTTTTCTTCTTTCCTCTGTCTTTTCCTCACCCCTCTCTTCCCTTTTCTCCTTTCCTCCTCTTCTCTCCTCCCCTCCTTCTCTCTGCTCTCCTTTGTCATTCCTCTCTTCTCTTGTCTTCCCTTCTCTCCTCTCTTCTTCTCTCCTCTCCTCGTCTCTTCTCTTCTCTCCTCTTCTCTCCTCTCCTCTTCTCTTCTCTCCTCTCTTCTTCTCTCCTCCTCTCTTCTTCTCTTCTCTCCTCTCCCCTTCTCTTCTCTCCTCTCCTCTTCTCTCCTCCCATCCTTCTCTCTGCTCTCCTTTGTCATTCCTCTCTTCTCTTGTCTTCCCTTCTCTCCTCTCCTCTACTCTCTGCTCTCCTTTGTCATTCCTCTCTTCTCTTGTCTTCCCTTCTCTCCTCTCCTCTACTCTCTGCTCTCCTTTGTCATTCCTCTCTTCTCTTGTCTTCCCTTCTCTCCTCTCCTCTACTCTCTGCTCTCCTTTGTCATTCCTCTCTTCTCTTGTCTTCCCTTCTCTCCTCTCCTCTACTCTCTGCTCTCCTTTGTCATTCCTCTCTTCTCTTGTCTTCCCTTCTCTCCTCTCCTCTACTCTCTGCTCTCCTTTGTCATTCCTCTCTTCTCTTGTCTTCTCTCCTCTCCTCTCCCCTTCTCTTCTCTCCTCTTCTCTCCTCTCCTCTCCTCTTCTCTCCTCTGTCTTTCTCTACAGGTTCTAACACCTGGCACCTAAGAATAATGAACATTCTGATTTGTACATTTACACAATGAGAACTTTAGCCGCAGCTTTCTATATGAATACTCTTTGCACTGCCTGTCAGCGGTATAAATAAAGGTCAATATGGCTGCACGCATTATCTTCTGCAGATGTTCTAATTAGAAATCCAGACTCCAGTAATTGTTCCACCACTTGACCCATAAAGGGCATTTCTCAATTCCAACCTATTTCTATTTATAAAATAATAAAACATTTGTTATTGCAGCGCGAGTGTTATAACGAGTGCTCATAAAAACTGAGAAGTACAATTGAGCGTTTGTCCCAGGTGCCCTTTGGTAGGGTTGTCCAGGCATGATGACCTTTCCTCCTCCGTCCCCTGTTCTCCCTGCACCCTCCCACATCTATTCATTGGACACCGTGCTGTTAAAATACAACCTCCCTTTTTATGTATGCAGTACTGTTGTACAGCGACTTTGATTTTGCTTATGCTTTTGTATGTCAAGTGTTTATCATTCTGTCTTATGAAACCCTTAATAAAAACTTATTGAACTAAAATACAACCTCCATACAGATACTGAGATTTTGGAGGGCTTTAAGGGCTTTTCTTGACCTATGGTGGCCAAAAAAGGCGAAGCAAATAGTTGCTGGGGTTTATGTACAATAGGAACATGTGGACCTCACCAGGGCAGGTAGGAACAGACACCAATAAAAACATTGTCTACAGGTCTAACCTGTACATCCCTACTAAAATGTGTATTGTTCTTGTTTGTGCCCCTCTTGGAGAGATATAGGAAGAGGAAGCAGAGGAAGTCATCGGGAATGTCTCCAATAAGGAAACGTATAAAATTAATTTATAGTAGGGATGCACAGATACTTTTCGAGTACCAGTGCAGATACTCGGCATTTTCAGGAGAACTCCCAGGGTGGCAGTGGTTGCAGCTGGGACCGGACTCTGGTGCTCCACCACTGTCCTGAAATCATTAGTCTGTGTTGTTCTAGAAAAACTGTCACATGACAATAAACAAAATTGTATCAGTACTTGTATCTGTGAGGAATGGGGCAAGTATCAGTACTTGTACTCGCAAAAATGGTATCGGTGCATCCCTTTATTTATATTTATAAAAACAAAATCATACATTATAACAGAGATGTACAAATCCCGGGAGCTCCGTGTGCTCCTTACAAATGACAGCCGCCTCCTAACTATTGATTTTTTCTCTAGTCTAGTCTTGGAGCTCAAAAAGTATCTGTACTTGTACCGAGTACTGTACTTGGTATCAGTGCATCCCTAATTTATAGTGTAGTGTGAAAGGATTAGAACTAGGGATGAACCGATACCACTTTTTTAAGACCGAGTACGAGTACCGATACTTTTGATCAAGTACTCACCGATACCAATTACCGATACTTTTCCTTAAAGGACCAGGTCACATTTTTTCTTCCGGATTGGCTAGCTTTCCCGGCTTCCGGATTGGCTAGCTTTCTGGCCAATCGGGAAGCCGGGCAGCGTGTCATTACACGCTACCCGACTTCTTGATTTCCCGGGAAGTCGGCTCCATGCTCTCTCGTCACAAGTGACGAGAGAGCATGGAGCAGTTACCCGGCCAATAAGGAAACCGGGCAGCGTGTAATGACGAGCTGCCCGGCTTCCTGATACAGGAGGTACTCGTGCTAGGTATCGGAGCATTTGGGCGAGTACGAGTACTCACCCAAATACTCGGTATCGGTGCATCCCTAATTAGAACTTTAGACAATGTTTTTATTGAGGTCTATGTCTCCCTGCCCCAGTGATGCCTGAAATTCCTTATGTGTCACAGGAACAGGAAGTCCCCATGACACTTAAGAAATCTCCCCATGAGTTCATAGGCAGAAAATAAAAGAAATCTCTTCATGATGTCACATGGGGAACATTTTAACTTTTTCCTGCTCTGTCCCAAGCTAAAAAAAAAAAGGTCTGCAGTGGCATTATCTGCGGGGACCGGTTTAGCAGCCAGGATCGGGTGAGTATAACTTTATTATTTGCGCTCCTCGAAGACAATTAGCACTTAACCCTTGCAGTGCGGGGGCTAAGATTTCTGCTCCCCAGAGTTCTTCCTTCACAGAAGTTATCACCCTTTTCTACTAAATGCAAATAATTGTATTTGCTGTTTCGGTCTCTGTACAAGGCATCTCCTTTTACTTCTTGTCCTAGTGATTGGTTCCTCACTGGATAGGAAGTAATGTTCACGTTCATACTTTTTTTTACCACAAAGCATGCTGCCCCTTTGATTCCCAAGAGCATAGCCAAGCACTGTGTGAAGCTATAAGGCTCTTGGGAGATGTAGTTCTGGGGGTGTGCCCAGGGCCGGATTTCCCACAAGACCAACTGGGGCCCGGCCTTGGGGCAGCAGGGGTCTGGAATTCCTATCTCCCGGGCGCTGGGCGGTTAGTTGTTTTCTACATTTACCCGTGCTTTGAGAAAGCAGAGCTAAATGTACAGCGGGGGAAGCCGCCACTTGTTTTTTACAAGTGATCTCGGCGATGTTGCAGAGATCACTTGTATGCAGCCTGCATACAGCGGGGGCGTATTGAGGAACCTGGCATTGGGGCAGCAGAGAGAGTAAATCCGGACCTGGGTGTGCCTATCTCAGTAGGAACCGACCTCCTAGCGGCTGTCTATGAAAGAATTTTACAAGCCTGTTAGGGATGGTAAAGGGAGTAATAAACGCTGTTTCTCACTGCGGCAACATGAGAAAAGTGAAAGAAAATGGTGCTGGGCCATCATTTAAAAAGGGAGAAGGAGGTCTGGGGTGCTAAATTTGGGTCATGCCTATCCAATTCCTTTAAAGGAGAACTATGAGGTCAGTGCTTTTCACTCACCTCATAGTTTTAGCTGACGTGTGACAATGAGACTGTCACAGGTCGGCTCAGTAGATCGGGAGGTCACTGCAGAGAGCCGTGACAGGGGAGGGACTGGATTCCCCCCTCCCTGCTCCGATTCTCCAGTGCTGACTGGCGGAACGGACGGGGGAGGGGGCGGGTACAGCTGGCTCTGCCTCTAGATAGGCAGAGCCAGCTGTCAATCACGCAGCTGGGCGGATCCAGACATAATTGTCGGGATCCGCTTCAGCTGCGGCGTCTCAGTATACCGCGAGCTGTAGCCCGCGGTATACTGAGTTTTGGGTGACGGGAGGACGCTAGTTTGTATCCTCCCGTTACCCTTAGGAGAACTATAGGGAAAAAGCCCGAACCCCATAGTTCTCCTTTAAATGACACAGACACGCCCAGTGCAGTGTTGGATCCAATGGCAGGTAAAGGAATGATACAATTCCTCGATGAACATATTTATTCTGTGTTGTTTTCCTGTCTTTGCCTCCAGCGTTTTCATTGCGAATACAAATTTCATTTTTCAGTCAGTCGGAGCCCAGCGCCGCCTGTTGAATCCTTATTCCATAATATAAATATTCTCATTTATTTCTCATATTAAGTTTTCCTTCCACATGCCTTGAATTCGTATCTATCTATATAATTCCGGGCGTTCGTATTACAAGTTCTTCTATAAAGAGCATGGAGGCAAATAAAAGCAAGCAGAGGCTTGTCAGGAATGTAGATGTTTTCAGATCGGTTGTATTCTATGACTAATAGATAATAGAGAAAATGTACAATAAAAAGAAAAACCTTTACGGTATGGAACTTGTAAAGATAGAGATATGGGGGATCGCTGACTTGTTATTCTCCAAAGGAACAATCTGTAAAAGGCCCCAACAGTTACTATGACAAAGATCCACATTTTTACTTTATATGTTAACATTTTTATGATTATAAAGATCCATATTTACTACATGTGAAAATCATCACACGTCAACCACTATATTTAAAGGATATCTATTGTTATACTGCACAGGTGCACCCCAAAGGAAATTCTATATAATGATCATTTATTACGGTGTATCAATATCAATGGTAATCTGAATACAAAAAAATTGTTCTGAGCCACCAGGGAAACCAGGACACCACACCCCCTGATATTAGACTTGTGCGCCGTCAAAAAATGTGTTACGTTTCGGAATATCTGTTATTTCGTATTTCGTAATTCGTGTCCGAAACTCAATTCGGATTCGTACGAAATACGAATTTTCGTTAGTTTCATCACATTTTCGTAACTTTACGAACATTCGTTAGGATGAAGTTAAAAAGCAAAAATACCTTTGTTAATATATTGGAGTGGATGGTATTTTTTTTTTATCCGAAATACAAAATTCCGAATTTCGTATTTCGGATTAAAAAAAAAACTACCATCAACTCCAATATATTAACAAAGGTATTTTTGCTTTTTAACTTCATCATAACAAATGTTCGTAACGGAACGAAAATACGTCAATGGAATTTCGTATTTCCTGCCTGTGTATTGTAATGCAACTCTCAGCAGCAGAAGAGAAAACCTCTGATTGGTCAACCAAACAAAATACGAAATTCCGTTAACGGATTTTGGATCCGAATTTCGGATAAAAAAAAAAAACTATCATCAACTCCAATATAAACAAAGGTATTTTTGCTTTTTAACTTCATCATAACAAATGTTCGTAACGGAACGAAAATACGTCAATGGAATTTCGTATTTCCTGCCTGTGTATTGTAATGCAACTCTCAGCAAAGTTTAACCTCATTTAAAGGGGTAATATTAGTTCCTGTTTCAACGAAATTCGGATCCGAAATTCGTTAACGGAATTTCGTATTTCGGATATAATTCGGAAACTGCAATTCGGATTTCGGATGCTTCCGGATTTACGAATTTCAGGAAATTCATACGAATTTCGATTCGTAACGAAATGAATCGCACATGTCTACCTGATATAGTAGAAAATCACAAAAGGCTTATGACCTCCCTGGACCACACGGCCACATTCTAGGCATCGGAATTGCAATTCATCATGTATTGTCATATTGTTACAAAGTCATGCATCGATATAATGTGGACCCACCGTATATCGATGCAAGACTTTGTAACAATATGACAATACATGATGCATCTAAAATGAATTTAAGTAATATTTTTGAATTATTATTGCAATACCGATGCCTAGAATGTGGCCGTGTGGTCCAGGGAGGTCATAAGCCTTTTGTGATTTTAGACTATATTATGTATAGGAAGATGATATGGGTGTGTAATATATTTATTTATTTATATTATTTGTACAATAAAATGAATTTTTAACAGACAAATGTGCAATATATGTGTTCCATGCCTAGAATGACACCTGAAAAGCACCACTTTTCTTCCTTTTTTTGCTTCTATCAATGGTAATCTATCATCAATAGGGATATTCCATAATGAGTATCTTTATAAAATAAAAAAAAAGCTCTGGCTACAATGCTCACCTCCTCTCTGCTTTAAAAACATGTAACACCAAGCTGAAGGTTCTAGAGCAGGGGTAGCCGAACTCCGGCCCTCCATTTCTGGTTGAAACTGCAAATCCCATGCTGCATCTCTCTCCGGGGATGTCATCTCTGTTTCTGTGAGAATCTTGCATTGCCTCATGGGATTTGTAGTTCCACCACAGCTGGAGGGCCGGAGTTTGGCTACCCCTGTTCTAGTATCTACAAGATACTATCTTGCATTGGATGAAAGATGGACTCTGGAGAGAGCATCTGATTGCCTTAGGGGACCAGAAAGGAATTTTATCCCGGTCGCTGCAAATTAGATCATGCGTTATAAGGTCTTTTGCCTTCCTCTGGTTCAACTGTGGGTATAGGCAGGGCCATCCCTATAATGAGGCAGTCTGAATTGGTTGCCTCAGGTGGCATCTCATTGGGTCACATGTGAGGGGGGGGAGGCGGCCAAAGCATCCCAGGTTGCTATAAGCTCTTACCAACCTGTGACACTGTGGCTGGCATCCCATCCAGCTCAGTGACGTCATTGGTTGTCAGGAGCTGGGCCAAAGCGTCCCGCCAGAGCGTCACTGCCCCCACCATCTTTTGCCCTATCCTGCCAGTGGTCTGGTGCCTGGGTCTGCAGGGCCTCCCCATGCCCTGGTGCAGCCGCACCAGCTGCACTGGCGGCAGTTCCTCCCCTGATTTAACTATCTAATTTCTCTATCACAGGATCGTTTACTTGCATTGTTAGACTTGACAACAGAGTTGCTTTAAGATGAAATGTATGCTCATACCACGGCCTAGACTTTCCTTAAAGGAGAACTATGAGGGGGGGTGCTTTTCACTCATCCTCATAGTTCTAGCCGACCTGTGACAATGAGACTATCACAGGTCGGCTCAGTAGATCTGGAGAGGAGCGAACACATACCGGGTTCGCTCACCTCTCGATCCTGTCACAGCTCTCTGCCGTGACAGGGGAGGGGCTGGATTCCCCCCTACCCGCTCCGATCTGCCAGCGCTGACTGGCGGAACGGACGGGGGAGGGGGCGGGCACAGCTGGCTCTGCCTCTAGATAGGAAGAGCCAGCTGTCACTCACGCAGCTGGGCGGATCTCGACATCGATGTCGGGATCCGCTCCGGCGTCTCAGTATACTCAGTATACTGAGCTTAGGGTGACGGGAGGACGCTAGTTTGTGTCCTCCCGTTACCCTAAGGAGAACTATGGGGAAAAGCCCTAACCCCATAGTTCTCCTTTAATATATATTCTAAACTTCTTTTCAAAAATAGCAAAATAAACAAAAGTTTGTCAATAGTGCAAGCTGCGTCTTCTCTGCTCAGTAGGAAGCATCAGAAAACATTGCGGTTACACTGCGTAACATTATCACCTGTTTAGAGACATTTTGTAGCTCCAGTAAAGTGGTGTCACAGTGTTAACGATGGAGATATCACCAGATAGACAGACGTGAAATTCGGCGGCTGATACTTTCCCCCTCGCTGATTACTTCAAGAGATAAAACTTTATCCAAGGTATTTATAATGAATCCAAGTATGCGTAGATTTTACATAGCACGCCTTAGGGTGATACATTATTAGCATTGTTCAATTAATTCAATTGTGTGCAAAATATTGGAAGGCATGATACGGGTCTACATGCGGGAATTTGCAAAAAAAAACTGGTATCATAAGTGATAACCAACATGGCTTCATGAAGGACCGTTCTTGCCAGACCAATCTTTATGAGGAAGTCAGTATTAATTTAGACAAAGGATTATATGTAGACGTGGTGTATCTGGACCTTGCTAAAGCATTCGACACAGTACCCCAAAAATGTTTACTTCAGAAGGTCTATCGGGTTGGATGAAATCATGTGTACATGGGTGGAAAATTGGCTGCAAGAACGGATCCAGAGGGTAGTAATCAGGGGCGAATTTGCCATGAGGGCGGCACTATCCAGGGAGGGTCGCAAAAATACCGCCCCCAAAACAGTCAGGCAAGCCGGGATGCACAGAATTCGGCAGCCGAGGCTGCCTGATCTAGCTGGACAAGGAGGCGAGGAGTGGAGGAGGAGGAGCTGCAGGAGGGGGCGGGTCTGGATTCACGTCAGGGGGCGGGTCCGCATACCCGTCGGGCGATGTAGGATGCCGGTCCCGAAGGGCCAATTGGGCACAGAGGAAGCCGGGACCTAGAGGCGCCAGTCGGCCGCGGAGGAGGCCGGGACCTGGCAGTGCCAGTCGGGCGGTGGAGGAGGCTGGGTGGTCATTTTCTAAATAGGCAAAAGCTGTGAGCGGGGTGCCCCGGGGTTCAGTCCCAGTTCATCTTATTCATCTACAACATAGAGATTGGAATAAATAGTTTGATTGAGTTTTTGCGGACGATAGGAAACTGTGCCTCAACCTTACCTACTATCTTAAGTTTTGTTATCTGTGTGTGTCAATATTAGAGCGTTAAACAACGACTTTATTGGATAGGAAAAACAATGGAAATGTACTCACGAAACAACCAATAAGAAAGGGCTTTTAATAGCAAGATCTCAAGAAAGCTGAGGATGGATGAAGATCTGAGGATTAAAGTGCAGGTGAGGAGCTGAGTCCATCTTGCGGCACCTCTGTTAGGGGAGGGGGGCTAAATGGAAAAATGGTCAGTTGATTACAAATATGTGAATAACATGGTATGTGGAGCAGGGGTGTATCTACCACAAGGCAAACTAGGCATTTGCCTAGGGCGGCACTTTAAAGGGGGGCGGCAGAAAATGCCACCCCAAACCAATGAGGCGGACAGGGCCGGACTTGCCTTTGGGCATAATGGGCATTTGCCGGGTGTGGGCCGAGGCTGGGCGGCACAGAATCAGGCAGCGACGGCCCTACAAGCGCTGCCTAATTCGAGAGCTGCTTCGTACAGGAGAGGGAGGAGAAGCAGCGGGAGGCTTGGGGCTGGCCATAGCATGTGATCTGATGATGTGCTGTCCCAGAAGCAGGCTGGAGACTGCAATGTATCCTGTTGGTACTGATGGAACTTTGAGCTGCAGATAAGAGGAGCAGAACATGTATGCAGGGAAAGCTACTATGCACAGCCCACTATAGATCCTGCACAGCTCTCCTGAGACCCCGTACAGCCCACCATAGACCATGCACAGCCCACCTGAGGCCCCGTGTGCGCTGTATCCAGTGACTGACAGGTTGCGCATAATGTGCTAAACAGAATTTAGATTGAGGGGGGCGCACGAGTTTAGTCTTGCCTAGGGCAGCACAAAACCAAAATACACCACTGATGTGGAGGGTGTACGAACTACTCAGTTAGATATTTTCTTTAAAAATGTACTATTGTGAGAGCTCCCACGCCACTCAGCATGCTAAAACACATGTGCTCCAGTGTATGTTGTGTGGGGGCATTGAGGGCTGGTGTAATGAATTGTTACAATGTATCTCACTCTTTACTATTTCTTTTAATAGAGAAACACTTAGCCCAGGATCATTTCCACCCGGCCTATTTAGAATCTAGAATTTCCTACATGTGTGCAGATGTGCCGCCAGGTATTCTGGACCAGGCAGAGACTTGTGTCACATCTGCACACGCATGGGAGATTCCTGTACATGTACGGAGATGCCGCTGGTTTTTGCTATGTGGAACCTTGCAGAGACCTGTGGCATCTGTGTGCATGCGAGGGAATCACCCGTACATGTGCAGATGTGCTGCAGGCAGGGCCGGATTTACTCTCTCTGCTGCCCCAAGGCCAGGTTTCTCAATGCGCCCCCTTACCCGCCAAACCCTCCTTCCCCGTGGAGAATAGCAGACCTGCAAGATGCATGCAAGTGACCTCAGCAACTTCGCCGAGATCACTTGTACAAAACAAGCGGCGGCTTCCCCGCTGCACATTTAGCTCTGCTTTCCCAAAGCAGGGCTAAATGTAGTTAACAACTACCCGCCCGGCTCCCGGAACTGCATCTCCCGTGCATCTTAGGAGATATTGGGGTGTCTGTATGTATTTTTCACCTAAGCAGGGAATCAGGAGGTACTATTATTTCGCAACCCACCTCCATATAGTGTTGTGGTGTGTACAGGGCATATAGAAAATAATTGTTTGCGTTGAGCCTGCATTGACCTAGAAGGTACTCATATGCGTCATTCCATCTCACACCTCCAAAAACAAGAGGATTATTCCTCATTTCAGAACAGTGGGTGGAGCCATGCAAACAGAGACGTATATACAGGAAATAGCGCCAACGGCAAGCACTGAAATTGCGCCCCTTTCGAAAAACTGGCACCTATATGTTAGATAACTTTACCATATTATCAACTCAAAAATGCAAGTCATACTTTCATCAGAGTTTTCCCCTACATCAGAGTCCTCAGCGTTCCCCTTTTATGTTAGAAATTAAATGGGGCAGAGTGCGCAAAAACTAGCAATTCAGTTTCCCCGATCATGGCAACTCGGCATCTTTGGAAGAAGTTTGAATTGAATTGAGGTGACCCTGACCACGGCCTGTTGTCTATAGTTGTGTTGCTGAATGTTGTCTGACTTCTGTATGATGGAGACAAGCCCCGACATAGACATAATGCACAGAGACAGCACAGGCCATGAAGACATATTTGCACTGTGGATACACACACAGTAAACATCGCAGATTTCTCTCCCCTTGCAAAAGTACCTCCAAAGTCAAACAGAAAGAACGCTCCATCCTTGGACTGGTTTTACCTTTAAACTCACTGAATGTTTTATGGTGAGCCATTTACTCATAGCGCGGCGTTCGGCACAGTTCTGTAAATGCCATGATTGATGGCTGACCTTCCTCTGGGACTTTAAATATGAAAAACTTATTTGATATAAAAGTGGATGGGCATTAAATATACATCGGCTAATGGTCCACCTAGCGAAAAGGATCGGCAAATGCGAAGAGGCTAAAAATGAAGAGTGAATCAGCCGAGACCGGCAATAACCCATTAAAGCGTATCCAAACCCAAGGACACAAATGTGATATATTGCAGCTTACCAGTCCTTGGATGTGATGGCTGCATTAGTGCATTTATTTTCTCTTTTGTCAGACTGTATTTTCACTTACTTTTGGCTATATAGGTAGGCATGGTGGTCAGATGTTCACATACTTTTGGTCATGTAGGAAAGCATGATGGTCAGATGTTCACATGCTTTTGGCCGTATAGGAAGGTGTGATGGTCAGATGTTCACTAACTTTTGGTCATATAGGAAAGTGTGATGGTCAGATGTTCACATGCTTTTGTCCATATAGGAAGCTGTGATGGTCAGGTTCTCACATACTTTTAACCATATAGGTAGGTCAGATGTCCACTTACTTTTGGCCATATAAGAAGGTGTGATGGTCAGATGTTTGCATACTTTTTTTCCATATAGGTAGGCGTGGTGGTCACTTAATTCTGGTCATATAGGTGTAATAGTCAAAAGTTCACATACTTTTGGCAATATAGTGTAGGTGTGGTGGTTAGGTGTTCACTTACATTTCGCCATATATGTAGGTGCAATGGTCAGATGTTCACTTACTTTTGTCCATATAGGAAGGTGTTATGGTCAGATGTTCACTAACTTTTGGTCATATAGGAGAAGTGTTATGGTCAGATGTGCACATGCTTCTGGCCATATTGGAAGGTATGATGGTCAGATGTCCTCTTACTTTTGGCCATATAGGAAGGTTTGATGGCCAGATGTCCTCTTACTTTTGGCCATATAGGAAGCTGTGATGGTCAGGTTCTCACATACGTTTAACCATATAGGTAGGTCAGATGTCCACTTACTTTTGGCCATATAAGAAGGTGTGATGGTCAGATGTTTGCATACTTTTTTTCCATATAGGTAGGCGTGGTGGTCACTTAATTCTGGTCATATAGGTGTAATAGTCAAAAGTTCACATACTTTTGGCAATATAGTGTAGGTGTGGTGGTTAGGTGTTCACTTACATTTCGCCATATATGTAGGTGCAATGGTCAGATGTTCACTTACTTTTGCCCACATAGGTAGGTGCGATGATCAGGTGATCACTTACTTTTGGCCATGTAGTTGACTTCTCTTATCCTGCATGTTTGACAAGCCCTACACTTTTAAATTGTCCTGTCACTTTCCTTGTCGAAGCTTCATGCTGGTGTGAGTAAAGTCATCTCTGTATGTGTATCACCAAGCAATTTTTTTTTCTTTCTGTCACACATAAGTCTGTTCTAAAAGCGGTAAAAATTAGAATTTCCCACCATTTTTACATTAGTATAATAGCATTTGACAGAAACGTGAAGGTGAGGAACCTTGCAGATTAAAAACAAGCCGGAGAGATGTAAAGACTGTAGACAGCGCCGCTCTAGAAGAACCTCTTAATTAGAAGAGATATCTGAGAGTCGAATGCAACAGGATATGTTCCAACTATTGATGATCATAAAAGTGAAACTGTTTTGTTTTTTTTACCACAGAGTACAACTTCGATTTCCAGTTATTTTTTTAGGAAATTTAGGTGTCTGAGATATAAAAGATTCATGAAATAATTTCTTCAAGTTTTAAAGTCCAATTTCGGCAGGTCAGGCATATGAGTCAGTATCCCCATAGCATGGGAGAGGCGAGTGTTGAACCCCCCCAGCTAAGTTGATACGAGCCCACATGCTCTTTAGCAGGGGGGTACTTTATGAAAGGGGTTTCCCCTAAAGATGTGGGTCCTTCTTCCAAAGCACTGGTGCACAATGCTGATGGGTATTTCAGTACCACCAGTGTCCAGAAGGGGGTGCTGGCAAGGAGTGGCCTTAAAGTGACATTAAACCCTCAGATTTTTTAACATAAACCAATACTGTAATGTGCGCCTTACTGTAATCCATGGTAGTTTCCCTTCTCTTTGCTGCTCTTCCTTTTAAATCCTCATGTCTGATAACGTTTCAATTCACTAAGTGGTATCTGACCTCAAAACTCGAAGGGTCCCTTGGTGCATTAGATGTCCTATAGCTTGCCAACACCTGACGCCTCTTGGCCGCTTCCTTTGTGTCCAGCGTTACATATGAAAGACGAAGACAATGCTCAAGTCCATACCCAGGGTTCTTACATACTGAAAACTGTTATCAATATTGTCCTATGTAATCTTCTTTTTTTTCTCTCTCATCCCCTGATATGTTCCTGATATGTATGCATTATGTTCCAGTCTAGGCCCTATTCCATTTCATATGTACCCCTACCCCACGAGGGCTGCAGGGCTCGACTATGGCTTAGCTTTAAGATTGATTGTTCATTCATGTTGGTCAACACTCTGTTATGGCTTTGTTTCATCTCGTATTGCATGATCCGTATGTATGCGGAAAAACTTTTCAATAAAAAATTACATGCTAAAAAAAAAATCCTCATGTCTTCTCATGCTGGGGGAGAACTTCCCTTTGCAGCTGAGTGCCTCTTCCTGTAGTGCTGGCTCAGGTTGCAAACCTACACACAGACACCATGTATCCATTTCAGAGACAAGGCAGTTTGCTGCAAAACAGAAGTTCTCCCCCAGCATGAGAAGACATGAGGATTTAAAAGGAAGAGCAGCAAAGAGAAGGGAAACAACCATGGATTACAGTAAGGCGCACATTACAGTATTGGTTTATGTTACAAAATCTGAGGGTTTAATGTCACTTTAAGTCCCACTAACCACCTGCTCCTCATGGTAGGTAGATGCTTCATCCTTGGTGAACTGATTTTGGGGTTGCTTAGACCAGAGATTCTCAACCTATGTAACCTCAGGACCCACATTTGTCTTTGGTCATTAAGGCGAGACCCAAGTCGCACTGCACTGGAACGCTCAGCATTGCATTACCTTGTTCACCATTGAGGTGCGTTTGGGGTGCCATTCAAAAGATCCACCCAGTCTCCATATCTTACCAGAACTGCAGTGGATCCTCAGCCTGGGGTCCAGTGTGGGTCTGCTGTGCTGTGACAGAGCTCCATCCATATGTGCATTGCTTGTACAGCTCCCATTGTGTGCCCTGTAGAGCCAGAAAGTGAAGTCACTCCGGTCCAGGCACCTCTACAGGACAAGTGAGAAAGCTGTACGTATGGATGGAGCTCCCTCATGGCCCTAGCCCATCCCACCTCAAGCTGACACTCAGCACCGGGCTGCATATTTTGAATGGTTTTTTAGATCAAGAACTGGCAGTGCTGCAAAAGGGGGAGGCTGAGGAAGGCACGCGGCGACCCACTGAACATGGGGTTGCGACCCACTTTTGGGTCACCACCCACCAGTTGAGAACCAAGGGCTTAGACCACAAACCAGTTAGCCGTGCATGCAGAGGAAGTCAATAAACATAATATAGACACTGGATATGAAAATCAATGTCACCGTACACGTGAGATATGATAATTCAATGGCTGCAGATTCATACCATTGTCACCAGGGTGAACGTGACTAGGGAATGTTGGCCGATTGGCATTAAATCACACTTTGGCACTTATCAGTAGAGGATTCACTGGGTGAATATAGAATTGACATAGAATGAGCTGATGAAATACATTCATGTCAGGATCCTTTCGCGTAAAGGCCGCAGGACGAGATGACGCATAGCCATGTGCTTAATGGTAGATTTCTGCCAGAACACAGAGAAAATGGTGTCTTCCTGCTGAATCCTAATTTGGACCATCTGCATCAACCTCCTCACATGTCTCTACAAAGGGAGGGGAAGAAAGATATGTTATTATGTGGTCTGGTGCCAGACGAATTAATGAGGAAAATGTATAACATGGACGTCTACACAAAGTGCCAATGAGATGTCAAGTATCGAGCCGGAAATGGTAGTTTGCATTTGGCAGTATTTTAGTTGATGTCATATTGTATCTCTTTGAGACAAGACATTTGGGTCTAGTTATAAAAAAAAAAAAAATGTGCGTAGCTATTCTTCCTGCAAAACTGCATGTACATTCTTTCTGTGCAAGTTTACCAGCTTTCGTTAGAATGGGGCAAACTCAAATGGTTTCAGGGCTTTATTCTCTTCTGGTCGAATGTTCTTCAAATATTATGGGAATAGTGAATTGGAAAAAAATACCACATTATGGCCACTCGATGGAGCTGAGGGTCATAGGGAATAAATTCCGTATTTGCCGGCGTATAAGACGGGTTTTGAGACCTTAAAACATCCCCCTGAAAATCGGGGGTCGTCTTATACGCCGGGTACGTACGGAAGGATACGGTATACTGTATGTAGCTTTGGCTACATACAGTATACCGCGCTGGGCCAATCACGGCACGCTTTGCATTAATGAATACAAAGCCTGTATTCATTAATACAAAGCCTGCCGTGATTGACTCAGCGGAAGACGGAGGACACAGCGGGGATCGTGGACAAGGTAAGAGACTGTAATCCCGAGTGTGGGTCGGGGTTACCGTTTATGGTACTGAAAATTAACCCCGAGCCACACTCGGGAATACCGCCATGGATGTTAGAGAGTGCATTCAAACATTATTTTAGGCTATACTCATCTTATACGACTAGTATAGCCCAAAACCTATGTTTTAACACAAAAAGTAGGGGGTCGTCTTATACGCCGGCAAATACGGTAAATTTTACTGAGAGATACAATGTAACGATTCTAGAGAATGCAGGAGGGAGTTAACAGATACAGTACATGTAAACATTGCTACTACTATGGGGATCCCCAGAAGTACAGAAGAGAAAATAGCCTTCAGGAAAATTTCATTTTGCCCCATTCTCACATCAGCTGGTTAATTTGCAGAGAATGAATGTACAGTTTTGACAGATAAAATACCTGTGCCATTTTCTTTTATAACTGGACACTTCTGAGTCCAGAGTATATACAGGATAAAGCTATTTTTTATATAACATTGATGAGTTATAACCCCTGCTGCCAGGTTACCCTTCCAATTTTTAGGGCATGTGGCCTGGTATGTTTCAGGAGGAAAGTGTGGTGCTAATGCTCGTTGCCCATGCCTTTCTTGGCCAGCTAGACTACATGTCCAGATAAGGGTCTGGTATGGATTTTGTGTTTTTATTGCATGGGGTCCCCCATAAAAATCCATACTAGACCTCGATCTAGGATAAGGGTCTGGTTTGGATTTTGGGGCATACAAACGTTTTTGTTTCTGTGGTCTAGTATTAAAGTGACATTAAAGCCAATTTTGTTTCCCCTCCCCCCATGTAAATGTTAGCACTTACCTCAAATGATGTCTCTTATTCTGATCTTCCTCTTCTTTCCCCATGTTTTCATGTGTCTCCCCAGCGGTGTGACGTCACTCTGATCCAGCGCTGACTGCTCTGTCCCTCCGATCCAGGGGTGTCTGCAGGCGGGTGCACGCGTCCATAGACTTACCTTGCGTCTCTGCTCGTCTCCCGGCCGAGAATCGGAACTGCGCATGCGCCAGCCCCAAGATCCTTTGCGGCCGTACGATCACTTTCTGATTCTCGGCGCGGGATCAAGCAGCGATAACGACGTAAGTTTAAAACCAGTTCAAGCGTTTTTTTTTGTTTTTTTTTTTTGTTTTTTAAACTTCTTGCCTATATCTACTGCTTGCTAGCAGTAGATATAGGCAAAAAAAACGGAGGGTTTAGAACCCCTTTAAGGATGTGGGAGGGTGTGCATTCTCAATGCCCCCTTATTTCCTGCCACCCAGGCTACATACCTGGACAAGTGTCTAGTGTAGATTTTGAGAGGGACACCACACAAAAAAAAAGGAGAAATGGTGTGACGCACCCCTCAAAATCCATACCAGACCCTTATCCCAAATAGGCATAAGGTATAGGGGGAAGGGTCTGGTTGAGAATCAGCTCCCATAGACTGCAATGGAGTTTGGGCATTATGTATGGCTGGGTTTATGCTTCCTCCAGCAAATTGAACCCAGACCAGTTTGCTCATTACTATTACTAATTGACTGAAGTATATTTCTTCTTCCTTGTCAATCATTGGCACATGAGTAACCCAACTGGGAGGTAGTGTACAGTATGTCCTTATTGAAAAATGGCATCATTATATCATTATCCAGTAAGTCAAAGTATGCGTCAATGAACTGATAAGACCACTTAACTGGTTCACTTCCAGGGAAGGGGGGATAATAGGATCCCATTACCTTATGAATAAGCCTAACCCTAAATTTCAAGAAACCAAGAAAATTGATCCACTTATCTCTGTTCTATGTATATCTTGTACTGGCCATTTACCTAAATTTTCAGTTCCAGAGCATTAAAGTGACATTAAAGGCTAAAGTCACCGCCCCCCACTCCCCCACCACCACAGTGCTAAAGTAAGGACTTACCTTAAATGATGTCTCTTAATCCGATCTTCTTTTTCTTTACTGTCCTGTTCACCTGTCCCTCCCCCGCTAGTGCGGGTCTCTGATCCAGCGCTTACTCCTCTTTCCTCCTCTTCTCTGATGTCTCACAGAGTCTGTGCGGGTGCACGCTCCTCCATAGACTTACCTTGTGTCTCTCCTGGTCTCCCGGGCCGATCATCTGAACTGTGTATGTGCCCCGCCCCAAGATCCTTTGCGGCCACCCGAGAAATGTTCAGATTTTTGGAAGGGAGCGCGCGGCGGAGACACAGGTAAGTATTAACCTTTTCAAAATGTATTTTAAAAAAAATCATTTTGCATATTTCTACTGCTTGCGTGCAGTAGATACCGTGTTTCCCCGAAAATAAGACACTGTCTTATATATTTTTTTTGGCTCACAAAACACACTAGGTCTTATTTTTTTTTTAAATGCACAACAATCCAAAGTTAATCCAAAATGGCAAAGTTAAGAATAGGGTGGTCATGGCAATGAGGGGTGCGGTACCTTTCCAAGAGCAATTTGGTAACCAGAATGAGTGAAGCGCGCTTTCCCTATCGATTCCTCACAGGCGAAACGCATTTGGTATCACTCCGCCAGTGACAGGAGCCGGCGCTATAGAGGAGGCATCGGCTTATGCGGCTCTACTCCTTGCGCTGCCGCCTCGCTTCCTCTAGCTCTGGCTTCGTTAGCACTGCTGATTCTCTCGCGCCTCTCCAAGTTCTCCTGTGCCACCACCGGCCCTGGGAATGGTCACAACTAGGTCTTAATTTCGGGGGTTAGGTCTTATATTTTAGCAATTCCCAAAATTAGTACTAGGTCTTATTTTTGGGGTAGGTCTTATTTTCGGGGAAACACTGTATATGCAAAAACAAATGAGGGTTTAATAACCTTTCAAAGCAAGGGATTAGCCAAACAGCTGAAATACTACAATGGGGGCTGTTCTACCCGCTAAAGGATTTGTATTTCTGTCTATACACTCCTGAGATTTTCACAGCCCGACACACAGCACATCCCCATCAGACAAGGCAGCAGACCTAATTTTTCTCTGCTGCAGTTAGGTAACACATACAGGTCTTGTCCCTCCCCCAGCCTGTGATTGGACTGTAAAAGGAGAAGCAGCAGAGAAATGGAGATTGCATCACATCAAGCAGCAGGGAAAGAGACGCAAAGCACACTGGGAATCCAGGAAGTTGCTGGGAGTGATGGGCAGACGTAAGGCAGCGCTCACTACATAAAAGGGATTTTTTCCAGAAAACTTTGATTGTATGATCAGAGACACCTCCAGTATGTATTCCTATTACAATGCTGATGTTATAACAGGATAGTGTATGCTGGGACTTTACAACTCCTTTAAGAAAACTGAGCCAGACATGTTTCAAAAACACCAACCCCTCCCCCCAAACTGAGATTAAAAATTGTTTGTTATTGCAGAAAATAAAAGGGCTGAATAAAATCTCCGACAAGCGAAAGCGGCAATTTATGTTGTCTAATCGATGTCTCCATATGGTAACATGACAGCTTTTAGCAGAAACGTTGTTTTGAAATATGATGAAAGTGTGAACGAGCTGTAAAAAATGTTCGGTCTAAACACTCCTTTTTTTTATTT
>NW_017307477.1:58640-61762 GCF_000935625.1 Nanorana parkeri | reverse complement strand
TGTGTGTGTTGTAAAGTAGTCACCGCTCCAAGCTCGCTCCCGGGATGGACTATAATCTCAATACAAATCAGTAAAATAAACATGAGATTGTAGTCCATCCCGGGGGGCGGAGCTTGGAGCGGTGACTACTTTACAACACACACAGGGACCATGGGGAACAGACGTAGCCCCCCCTCCAGAAGGAAGGACAGTGTCAGCACCAATTCAGAGATGATTTGGGGATCTAAAGCTGACTTTAGTGTCACTTTAAGCTCAAGAGTCCAGGTACGGGGGGAATTTGGTTCTCTAACCATAAATAAAAAATATGAATAATCAAGGAGCAACAAAGAAAGAAAACCTCCAATTTTATTTTAGCCATTTAACACACAAATAATTATTTGTTTCTATTAAATAACATTTTTAATAAGGACTATCTCTTCTTTTTTCATATCATAGGTAGACACGTATAGTTTCCCTTTATACCGGGGGTAGGCAACCTCACCACTGCAGCTCCAACAAATCCCATCATGCATCTGTCTCTGGAAGACATGCCTGTGGCCTTGCAAAGCCTCATGGGACTTGTAGATCTACCACAAAAGGAGGGTGGAGGTTGCCTACCCCTGCCCTAAACAAAGAACAGAACAGAGTCTTATTTCTCAAAAAACAAAGATTTTAGAAGGCTCATCTCCTCAACTTCTCAACTTTCCGTCAGGTGGATAGGCACGCAATTATAAACCTCTTTACTGATTCACAGTTGGGCATAACCTACCTAATCTCATACTGCTTTTGAAGCACTTGTGGTCTTCAGCTCGGGGGCCCCTCAGCTAGGACTGATGTGTTCATAGAGTGGTCCCAATTTTTTGCCATTCCCCTCTATAAACTGTCTTAATAATGCATAAGATTGTTCTGAGGAAGTATATTTTCATTTCCCTGAAGTTCAACCAAAATAAGAACATTTTTGGTAAAATTTCACTATTTTGGCTAAATGCATTAGACTCTGGGGAGATAATTCGTTCGAGCGTTCGTTTCCGTTTCTTATTCGTTTCGTTCATTCGTTCGTTGCAGCAAAGTGACATTTGAGGGGGAAAAAATGTTTTTCTCCTTCTCTAATGTCACTGCTGAAGCGAACGAGCGAACGAAACGAATAAGATACTGAAACGAACGTTCGAATAAACTACCGCTAATGAATTTCGGAAACGGAAATTCGGATTCGTTTGCATTCGTTATATCTGTCATTCGGAACTCGGATACATCCGAATGTCTGAATTTCCGAAAATTCATTAGCGAAAATTCAGAACGAAACGAATCGCACATGTCTAATCTGAACCCTATACCCAACCCTAACCCTGACCCTATTGCTAACCCTAACTCTATAGGGTGTATTTGTAAACTGTTCGCAGAGCTGTTTGTTTAAATTAACCCTAATGGTATTCCCAACGCCAAGCCTAACCCCAACCCTAACGCTGACCCTAATGTTAACCCTAAATATAACCCTAATTCTATAGGGGGTTATTAATAAACTGTTTGCAGAGTGATTTGTTTAACTTAACCCTAATGGTAAACATAACCCACAGGCTAACCCTCACCCCCAACCCTGACCCTAATGTTAACCCTAATTACAGTATAACCCTAATTCTATAGGGGGTATTAATAAACTATTTGCAGAACCATTAATTTAACTAAATCCTAAACCCAACCCTGAGCCTAACTGTAATGCTAACCCTAACTGTAACCCTAACTATATAGGGGGTATGTATAAACTGTTAACAGAGCCATTCATTTAACTGAACTCTAATGGTAATCCTAACCTTAACGCTAACCCTAAACCCAACTGTAACCCTGACCCTAATGCTAACCCTAACACTATGGGGTGTATTTATAAAATGTTCGCAGAGCTGTTTGTTTAACTTATCCCTAATGGTAATCCTAATGCTAACCCTAAACCCAACCCTAACCCTGAGTCCGAGTCGTAGTGACGAGTTGAGCGAAGTCTGGACGGGGTCCCACTGGGTGTTGGGGAGTGAGAGCGCCTCCGGCCTCGTGGCGTGTGTGGAAGGTGAGGATCAGGCTCCATGTTGGCGGGAACGCAGCCTCTGGTTTGGCATCTCGAGGAGGGAAAGTATTGCTGTAAAGAGGGGGTCCCGGATTGGGAAGATGAAGCGCCCTCCTTCCTGCGTTTAGAGGTCATTTGGTGGGGTCTGCCCGGGTGGTATAGATCGTCTTGTTCGTTGTAAAAGTGGAGGTAGCCACGGAGCTCGTGTAGCACACGTCTTACTCCGCCCCCCCACGCCCCCCCCAACCCTAACCCTGAGGCTAATGCTAACCCTAACTGTAACCCTGACAAAATGTAAAAGTCATATGTTTGCAGAATGAATGGCTCTGCGAGCGTTTTATAAATACACCCCATTGAGCTAGAGTTAGGGTTAGAGTTTAGGTCAGGGTAAGGGTTGGGTTTAGGGTTAGAGTTAGGGTTAAAGTTAGGGCCAAGGTTAGGATTGGGTTTAGGGTTAGAGTTAGGGTTAGAGTTAGGGTTAGGATTGGCTTTAGTGTTGGGGTCAGGGTTAGGATTGTGTTTAGGGTTAGAGTTAGGGTTAGAGTTAGGGTCAGGGTTAAGATTGTGTTTATGGTTAGAGTTTGGGTTAGGGTCAGGGTTAGGATTGGGTTTAGGGTTAAAGTTAGGGTCATGGTTAGGATTGTGTTTAGGGTTAGAGTTAGTGTTAGAGTTAAGGTCAGGGTTAGGGTTTAGGGTTAGAGTTAAAGTTAGAGTTAAGGTCAGGGTTAGGGTCTAGGGTTACGTTTTGCATTAAGGCTAGGGTTTTCTTTATCAACAAAACTGACATAGTAATTAAAGGGCTTTCTCAGAAAATAAAAACATGATTTTTTATTTAGGCAAATTCCACCTAAATAGCACAAATCTGAGGCTAATTTAAATAAAATTTCAGCAAAGCTGGAACCGGCAGATTCACAAAATCACTCACTGAATACTCTCTTATGTATGTCACAATTTTTTTATTTTTTTTTCGCGTTCTGTGTTCGCGTATACAGTATTTTCCACCAATAAAAAGCGTCTTA
This sequence comes from Nanorana parkeri, assembly GCF_000935625.1. NCBI lineage: Eukaryota > Metazoa > Chordata > Amphibia > Anura > Dicroglossidae > Nanorana > Nanorana parkeri. The sequence goes on along the minus strand of NW_017307477.1, from coordinate 58,711 downwards.
TAACTTATATATGTTTCCCCAAGGCTAACCATAAGCAACCCCCCCCCCCCCCCCCCCCCCCCCCCCAGTTG
>NW_017307477.1:52168-57949 GCF_000935625.1 Nanorana parkeri | reverse complement strand
AAAACCCCCCCCCCCCCCCACCCCACCCCACCAGAATGTATAAACTAATCCTCATCACGTCCGGATTGCAGGTACTGAGGTCACACTTATTAACGCTCCATCACTATCTACTGCAGGGTTCATATCACACATTTAATGAGCGACATCAGAGCCCCTCTATGATCTGGAGACGTACCTCCATCTTTTGGGTTCAGTGTTCCTGGAAACACTTTGTCAACAAAACCTTTCTAAAAATGTATATATTTTTCCTGCGGGCTAACCCTAACCATAAACAAAAATGATATTCATATTCAGATGCTCCTCTCATCCAGAGTGCACGCACTGAGGTCATGCTTATTAACGCTCCATCACTATCTACCGCAGGGTTCATATCACACATTTAATGAGCGACTTCAGAGCCGTTGCATGTTCCAGAGGTGCGCCTCCATCTTGTAGCCATCAGTGACCCCCAATGTCACAGTTTTATCGCGGTGTGATATCTGCAACAACATCTGCTTATCCTATTATATAATTTACTAAAAGGGTTTAATAATAAATATTTAACAGAGAGGGGGGAAGGTGTTATAAGTAGGCAATCAATCTCTATTAGTAGACAGAGAGATAATCACCTTCTGTAAAGCTTCACCTGAAGTTTGTATTTTATGCTGATTTTTCTCCAGGAAAGGCGCAATTGTGTCCTGCTAATGACTTAATTGCAGTATCATGTAAGAAGCGGGGTTGAGGGATAAGGTAGGTGTAAATTAAGGTTCCCCCCCCCCCGTAGAACAAATGAGAAAGATGAAATGATACTATTATTTGCCACCTACATGTTCTGTAGCAGAATTTCACTTGTATGTCATTTCATATATTAAACTGTCATCTACAGGATTCTGTAGGCGGGAATTAATTCTTCTGAGAGATTCAAGGAGGAGGGAGATGAAGGGGAGAGGAAAGAAAGAAAGAAAGAAAGAAAGAAAGAAAGAAAGAAAGAAAGAAAGAAAGCTATTCCAAGTTCGGGTTTCTGGAAGATAAAATCAAATTGGTGTGGTTTGCTCCGGGGCTTTGTCTGGGGTGTTGGATGAATCAGATTCAGTTCTTGAGAAGCCTCACAGGGGGACAACCACAGAAGATGCTCAAATCAATTCAGTGGGCATCCCTACTTAAAGGAGCAGACACTTTAGCCCAAGGTGCTCCTGTTCAAAAGTCCACCCAGAGGAAAGAAAGAAAAAGAAAGACTTGTTTTTTGTTTGGTTGTTTTGTTTTTTTTCACTAGGACAGGAATTGAAAGTCAGAAAAGGATGCAAGGGAAGGGAAGAAAGGAGAGGTGAATAAGACGGAAGGAAGGAAGGAAGGAAGGAAGAGGGAAGAGAGGAAAGAAAGAAAGGAAAGAAAGAAAGGGAAGAAAGAAAGAAAGAAAGAAAGTATATTTTTTGATGTGTCACTAACATAGTAAGTGAGGGAAAGAAAAAAGACAGAAAGGGATAGGAAAGGAAAGAAAGAAAGATTTATGGTTGTGTCACTAACTCAAGGACCTCAGGAGCATGGCTAGTGTCTCTCCCGCTGAGGATTTATATTCATCACTACTGACTTGCTACTTCAATTAATATGCGCTGTATCCAAAGTGGATCTACACTGAGATGCTTGAAAGGTCTGGTGAGTCTGGAGTCTATGTCTGTTACACCCTGAAAGCCTTGGATTCCCTGTACTCTCTCTCCCCAGTATGAAGATGTTAATAAAAGTTATTCAGCATTGCATTACCGGAGTGGACATCAGCTTTGTGGGCACTAGGAGAAGGGCGGGTAATGCTAGTTGGATGACTGAAGATCATACCCCCAGACAGACTAGTGATGATGAACCAGGCATATTCCAGTGGCTCCTTGGGGGGTGGGCACTACACTATCAATCCACAGGGGGTTTCCAACCAGTGAACCACATTGCAGGCTTGGATTTGCCAAATCACCAATAGAGCAGATCAGGAACGTGCGGTTAGGGGCGGCAGAGCCTCACCTAGAATTATGGAGGAAAAAGGTGTCAGCTTCATGTCTGAAGCTGGCAGCTTTTTCTCCATTCAGATCGGCATCTAACAGGTTACACAGCAGGGAAATCCTCCCCGCTGTGTAACCTGTCATGGACGGAGTGCCTCAGCAGTGAGGAGCAAGTGAGGGACAGGGAGGCTCCTCCCTTCCTCCTTTACACTAGCTTGGGGACGAGTTGGGGGCGGGCTTTGTCCGGCGGAAGACAGGGCTTTGTCTGACAGGAGGTGGGGTTTTGGCGGTGGGGGCGTGGCTTCGGTTGGCGGGGCTGGGGAATGCCAGAGCAACTGAACTGAACACCCTACAACCTTAGGATAACCTACAAATGCCATACACACTAAGCCATAGCGTGAGATAAACCAAGGACCCTAATGTTGCCAGACAAACCACCAAGATGGTGTTCCATGAGTGATAGGATCCCTTTTTATTTGCAGTAGAGTCTCACTTCTTAATCTCCAGCTACTGTATCTGAACACTGGTAAAAGAAATCAGGAAAAACAAGCAGGCTTTCCACCTTGCTCTCCAGGCCACTTGACAAAACAAATATTTCTTGAATTTCTCTTTATGAATTCCTAAATACTTTTCTCCAGCCGCCGACGGAAATCCCAGAGCAGACTCAGCGTGGTTCTCTGAACATTAATTAGCTATACTGTTGTCATTCACTCCGGTCCGGGAACCTCACGGAAGAGGAATCTCTGCAATGTATAATTCACGTTATATTGTTTTTGTAAAATAGGACCTTTCCCTGGAGACTGTGTAGCTAGTGCAGATATGCAGCTGTTGCACATCACAGCAATATATCAGCCTGTCACAAGGACACCAGCCGAATCATAGAAGTTTATTCCGCTTGGAGTAGTTTTACAGGTTTGTTAGGACTAGACTGCAGTTAATGAAGGCTTGACCCCTCCTTTATCTTAGGGACTGTTATGTCTAAAATCAGAAAGTGTGAATAATGTATAACTATATTAGATTAGATTAGATTTATTTCTTTATTTGTCACATACATAATCATACAAGTATGATATGCAGTGAAATGCTTACTCGACTGCAAGAAGGAAAGGGAGAAGTACAAGTAGAGAGAAGAATCAATAATAATATAAGACTTTTACATCACAAAATAAAATATCAATGTTAAAATATAAATATTAAAAATTAAATTAGACTAAAAATGCAAATACAGTATGAAGTGTAAAGTGTGCGAGTGCTAACAACAGCAATATGGAGTGAATGAATTAAGGTGATGACCACCTTATATATGTCCCTCTTTAGCCTGAGGCCACAGTAGTTTAAATTCAGAATGTAGAGCGTTGACTTATTTTCAAGATGTTGAAACTAAGGGGACCCTTGGCATGTAATAAGACCAGAAGAATGTCTGGCAGTCACTTAAAATAGAACCGGGGCAAGATTATGGATATGAAGGGATTGCATATTCTTAACATGCACTAAATAAGCCTTGAAGCAACCCATCCCTGACCTCTGTAGCTGCAGGCGCTGTGAAGCAATGAATCCTCAATGTTTGCATCAGAATGTACTTTCAATTTTATCTCAGCAATAGTAGGCAGAAGGGAGATCATCCAATGGAAGTGTGCTAATCTCCCTCCAGCCAAACCGCACACACCCACCACACCAGTTGTGGTCCTGAGAAGGGGCAGCGAAGCCCAGGATATCCAGCACCGGTGGCGAGGACTGGCACTCTTTTTGGCAGTAGACAAGTGATCAGTAGGGATGAGCCGAACACCCCCATATTCGGTTCGTATTCGAACATTCGAAACCAGCGAAATGTTTGAGTACGAACTCAAACTCAATGCAAGTGTATGGGGGTCGAATGTTCGACCCCCTGACAGCTGCCGGTACATGTGGCTGCAGCGGCCTGTGTCCCTTCAAGTCCCCGCTGTTCTCCCCGCCTGTGTTGGCGGAGGCAGCGGAGACATAGACCGCTGCATTGGTCCACTGCCCCCGTACCTCTGCTGCTGTCTTCCCTGGTCCATCGGCTTCTCCGTTCCCCCGTACGGCCGCGGCACCTCTGCCCCGCCCCCCTGCCTCCTCTTCATCTGCAGGCTGGGAGCCATACCCAGCTTGCTACTAGATATTGTAAAATGCAATAGCCAATAGCAAGCTGGCTATTGCACCCGCCCACTGCCTGCTGTCAATCAGCATGGGGGGACCTGATAGAGAACTTTCTCCTTCAGGCCCCTCCTCCGCTGAGCCCTGATTGGGCAAAGTCTTGCACCTGACCTTGGTCAGGTGCAAGACTTTAACAAATCAGAGCTTCAGTGGGCATTTTGTATTATGGAATGTCCGCGGTCGAACAAACCGCGAACATCCCATAAAGTTCGGCGAGCGCTGGAACTGCCGACGTTCGACTCGAACTCATGTTCGAATCGAACACTCGGCCCATCCCTAGTGATCAGGCGGCTCTATAGCCCCCCAAAAAACATACTGAATGGGAGTTTACTTTACTTTGATTGGTGTTCTCGTCTGAAGGGGAGTTCACTTTACTTTGATTGGTGTTCTCGTCTGAAGGGGAGTTCACTTTACTTTGATTGGTGTTTGGCTCGTCTGAAGGGGAGTTCACTTTACTTTGATTGGTGTTTGGCTCGTCTGAAGGGGAGTTCACTTTACTTTGATTGGTGTTTGAATAAACATTGACTTTTCCACATGCTGGAGTGCTTGTGACCCTTTTTTCTTTTGGATCTATAGCCATCCAATCACTTCGATGTGAACACATACCAGAAGACTCTGCCACATCTAAGCAAGTCTCTCTTCACACCCTCCTGAGGAAGTGACCAGCTAGAGCCACGAAACGCGCTGAGACGGTGTATTTTATGTCGGTTTATCATCCAATAAATACCAACCAATTGGAAAAACCAGCTAGATGCTCATGGTCTTGTTTCTGGGCACCTCTGCTATTGCTGACATTTGGGGTACCTTTTTTTCCTGCCTGTCACAACTTCTATGTGAAAGCCAGGAGCCAGATGATCTTGATATAACCACTTCAGGGACAGCCGTTTTTATATATGCCTATTGCAGTCCCAAGGTGGTTAAGCACTGTTTTCACTTAAGTTTGGATATTCCTATATGGCAATCACAATGACACATGTGTGGTTTGTGTCATTCCTCATCAATGGAAGTGAATATCTGCATGAGCAACCAACACACTTTTTGCTATTGGGAACCGTCAGCCACAAGTACTTTGACATTCGCTATTAAAGACAATCAACTATCCGGGAGTCTAATAATAGATAAAACAATTCAACATCCAGGAGAATAATATATGTTTTCCGAACACTGAGTCTCTGTAGAAATTTTATTCAATTGAATCCTATTACAATTACCTCCATGTTGACATATGAGGATAAAAGCAATCTAAAGAGGAGAGTCATTAAGTGGTGCTTTATACTTGGACCTGCAGGTTCAGTATATGATAGTACCACTTTACTCTATATTGATGATCAACAGTTTGGGTGCAATTTCATCGCAATTGGATGGATGTTTGTGGTGGGGCAACACTACCATATATGGTGTAAAAAAAAAAAAAATATATATATATATATACACATACAGTATATATATCATCACATATTTTGATAGTCTATAGTCTAGAGCAGTGTTTCTCGACCTTTTTTTTTAGTAAATCTTAAGGCACCTCAATCTAAAGTGTAAAAAATGTAAAGCAGTAAAAGATGATGTGGGCACCCTATGCAAAAAAAAAAAAAGGAGTCCCCCTTTTACATAAGTTTCCCTTTACCTCAGAGGCCCCTTCCTTTCA
>NW_017307477.1:31106-52071 GCF_000935625.1 Nanorana parkeri | reverse complement strand
GGACACACCCCCCCAACACTAGGCGTTGCCATTAGATTCCCCCTGCTCCACATCAATGTCCCCCGCCTTTCACATCAGAAGCGCCCCTTCACATCAGAAACCTCCTTCACATCAGAGCCCCCCTTCATATCAGAGTCCTACCATTACCAGGAGCAGCAGCTCCAGCAACATGGAGACATGAAGGATCCCACGCTTTCCATGGTGCTTGCAAAAATGTTGAGGCACCCCTGAAGAAGCTGGAAGGCACGCTAGAGTGCTGCTTCACCCTAGTTGAAAAGAGCTCTCTAGAGGTCTGCAGCCTTTTGCACTTAGTATTTAGAATTTGAATATGTCATCTGGGGACATGATAATAAAGGTTTATTGTACCTTTTACTGCACATTGGAATCAAAGAAACCCCACTACCATCAATCTCTATTTCTGAAATAAAATCTCATCAGAGGTTCTATCCCTTCCCAGCTATGTTACATCATAATGTTTTTGTATTGCTGCTTCATCTCTGCTGGTGGAACTTTCACTTCGGCTTCTGTCTTCTACCAGTCAGGCAGGAAGAGAGGAGAGTTCTCCCACACAGGAAGAGAAGGTCTAAAGAGGTTCTAACACTCTTGCCAAAACTTAAAGTCTAATTTTTGATGTTAAATGTCTTTTAAAATCCTTGGGGCCATTACCTGTGAAAGCAAAAAAATCTCCAGCACTGTCCTCCACAACCATACCATTCTAAATTCCTGCTGCTGGGTCCAGGAAATCATGGACTCGCCATCTTGGAGATGGATCATCATGCTGGCCTGATCCCACAGTACTGATGCACAGTAGGGCACCTACACCTCAGTGCATGAGCACTGTTTTTTGCATCAGTTAGGACAACCCACCACTTGTGCCAGAGAACAAGATAAAGGAAATATCATGCCAATTGACTATCTGGAAGAACACTTGACCATTGGACCACTATATGACCAAATGTATGTAGATCCCCCTCAAAATGATTAAATTCAGGTGTTTCCAGTATAGGGTACTGTTTATATTACAGCATACAAAGACATTTTAAACAGTTGTGCTCTTCCAATCTTGTGGTAACAGTTTGGTGAAGACTCTTTTCTGTTCCACCATGACTGTCCCCTGTGTATAAAGCCAGCTCAGTAAAGACATTGTTTGAACAGTTTGATATGGAGGAACGTATGTGTCCTACACAGACCTCTATTGTATAGCTCTGGGATAAATCGGAAAGACAATTGCAAGCCTTGAACGTCTCCTCATCCTACATCAACACCTGAACTCACAAATGCCCCTTTGCCTGATTAGTCACAAATTCCAGCAAACACACTATAAAATGTTGTGGAAAACCAAAAGGTGGGGCCATCGCCTCAATTATGACCATGGTTTGTAATGGGATGTCCACCAAGCTCCTATAGGTGTGAGAGTCAGGTGTTCACAAACCTTTGGCCATAGAGTATTCCTTGATGCCAGCTCTGTATACACCCATAAACTACCATGCCAAAGTTTTTTGTTACTTCTGAATATTTTTTGCCACAATATAAGTTTCTTCTCCTTTTTTTGTACTTAAAATAAATAACTAAATAACTAAATAGTCACATTTCACAGCTCTGCAGATGTCACAGGCAGGAGGTCACATCACTGCCCACCTTACAAAATGTTATGTGATGCTGCAGAAGGGTTTCTATGGCAATGCCGACACTATGGATCAGAATATCTCCTATAATGTAATGTCATCAGTGACAGCTGTTATGTTTGATGTATCTGCAGAAGAATCTTCTTTATTATGTTCGAGCATTAACGAGAAAGAGTCAGATTAAAAGGCTGACAGATCTGGTGTGACTTAAAATGCGATGGAAGTGTCCCCTGGATCCTCTCAAACTTTCAGATTCATTAAAGTTAGCAGAAGTTGAACATGTCGGGGGGAATATTATAAGGTGAGGAACCAGATGCATTGATTATAGCTTTATTTCCAGCACAAGGGGATGTGGATGGAGAATAACATGGAGGAGGGAGAGGGGTCATCAAATGATAGAGAAGAGAGAGATGAAGAAGAAAATGGAGGGAAGAGAAAGGGTTACTAAATGATAAACAAAAGAGGGAAGAGGAATGAAAGAGGAAAGGGGCAGAGAGTGAGAGGAGAAAGAATGGAGAATATATATCACGTACCTGGCTGGAGACTGGTTGGAAGAGGAGGCTCCCCTCGCACCTTGTGTCCCCCAAACTCTGAGGATGGGAACAGAGCCTGAGAAAGTAGCATGAGTGCCAGTGGACGGGGCAACACCATGCCAGGCACAAGTCCAGAGCCAGGATCGGGTAGAGCAGAGCCGAGGTCACACCAAGCGGGCAGCAGGGTACAAGAGCAGTAGGCTGAGTCGAGGTCAGACAAGCCAGGGGTCACACCAGTCGGGCAGCAAAGTACAAGAGACGTGGGAGAGACAAGGTCCAGTAACAATTCCAAGGTCAGGAGATGCAGGCAGCAATCAGGAGCAGTCAGGTTCAATCCGGGTCCAGATACAGGAGCAGTAAACAAGCAGAACAAACAGGATCACAGGGACAAGCTGCAAGACCATCCAGCAACTAATCCCAGGCTGTGCTTGCTTTAAAAAGGGAGATCAATCCAGAGGTACTGCATCTCTCCCTGTGCGCCTGATTAGAGCGCCTGTGCGCGTACGTCCCGATGTGCACGCATGCGCGAAAGTGCCAGTTTTCCTATGGGACCACGCACATGCGCAGAAGACCTGGTTACCTTACCATATATAATAAAAAATGAAATTCAAATAGACATTATTGGAAGGAACAAATATATTTTAACATTGACAAAATAATTGTGTGTTTGTATGTGGGTGGGGGGAGGGTGGGTAGAGTTGAGAAAAAGCTTGCCAGATGACCAACAAAAGGGTTTCAAGAAAAATACAGAAAGTCTATTTGCTTTGATTTATTTTGTATAGATATACCATGACCTGGATGAATGTGAAACTTCACATATATTAATAATAATAATATGAGGCGAGCATGGGAGGAGTTGATGACGGAGCTGGAAAGCAGGAGGTCTTGTGAAGAGCTTATTAGAATGTATCAAAATTACTGTGATAGTGGCATTTTAAATCTACAGAAGACTTTAGCAGAATAATCATATTTTGTGTTTTTTAGGGTTTCGTCTGATGCAGAAAAATAGTTTTCACATTATAATTTTGGGGGGAAAAAATAAACTTTCAATGATTATATAGTATGTCGTAAGAAAAATGTGGTTTGTTGTCAGGAATTTGCTAACTTGGAGTTTTAGATTTTCTTTATCAACTTTCTGCACAACTTCCTCCTCCTACCTACAGCTATCTATAGTTCTTTTAAGTTGTTTTTCCCCTTTCTTTCCTTTTTTGTTATACAAAGGACATGGTTGCACACAAAAAATGTATACAAAGAATAAAGAGAAAGCTTTGAAAAAGATGGTATTTCTTTCATAAAGGCAGCATAATGTGGCAGCTCTTATCTTTACATGTTCCCCAGCCTTCCGAATTCACTATGGGCCACACGTGACGCAAACCCCTTACCAACTAAAGTTGCCATTTAAAGAAACTCAAGGTTGAAAGAAAACTATACTGGTTTGGAATCAACTTGAACTTCTTTTATGTTATACATTTTTAAGTTTTTAATTTTGTATTTTACATCTATTTTTAATAAAGCTTGAGCTACTGAGTTTTGTAAAGAGCGAGTTACTTTTAGCAGAGCTGATAAAGGCGGATGGGTAAGTGAAAAGGAGACCAGAGCCTCACCTTCTTGCCTCTTGGTTATGAAAAAACAATATTCATATGTTTTACTTTCTAATTAGATCCCTTGTATTAAATCGAGCGGTGGCGGCGATCGTGTCCGCCCCCCGCCGTGGGGGGCGGACCCGTCACGGTCCCCCATAAGAGCTCACCATAGATCCCCTTGAGCAGACGAAGAACGTCGTTCTTCGTCTTCTCTGTGTGATTACTGAGACAGCGCCACCTGTCTCAGCGGTCACTAACTGCAGCTTCTGTGACAGAAGCCTTGCCTCTTCAAGTCTCCATTCAGATCGGTCTCCATTCAGATCGGCATCTATCAGGTTACACAGCAGGGAAAGCCTCTGGTTTTTGACAGGTAGTTAGGTTACACAGCAGCGGGCTTCCCCACTGCTTGTGTAACCTAACTTGGTGAGGCAAGAGCTGTCACAGCCTCTACTCTGTATTAGAGGCTTGAGCTCTGTGGATGGCTTGGACCAATGGCAAAGTGCCATTGGTTTAAGCTGTCCAATCAAAACAAAAACCCAGTGAGGACATCGATCTTGATGCCTCACCAGTGACGAGCAAGTGAGGGACAGAGAGGCTCCTCCCTTCCTCCACCCCACACAGCTTGGTTACCGAGCTGGGGGTGGGGCTTTGGTGGGATGGGGGCGGAGCTACATCAAGGGGAAGGGATACCTCACCCAGCACAGAAGGCACGGCATGTCACTGGAACAAAGATAGAAGGAAGAAGGGAGGAAATAGGGATGGAATGAGTGACGGGTCGCCCCACATCAACACATCATAAAAAGCCAAGATAAGGTGGCCATTTTGATAGGGAAGAAAACCTGTAAAACCTAAAGGTCTATGTCTGCAGTCAAAGGATGGCGGCTATAAGAGGGTAATCCATGGTTCCCATATTTCGGGGAATTTCCTTATATCACCCATAAGTCACATCAAGAGAGTTTAATTGGCAAATGTAATATGCAATCTGGTATCCAGTGAATCAGATAGCCAAGCATTCGAGGCATGCGAGGTTTGGCTCAGTTCTTGGTGAGATCCATGGACGGATGATTAAGGTGTGCTGCCTTTCTTTTCTTTTTTTTGTCACAAGCATAGTAAAACATGAAAATGACTACACATACCCTTTAAAAGCTGAGCAACTGGACATCTTTAATGAGACTGTCAACTAGTGATGATCACATCCAGGAAGCCGGTTCTGATTTACCGGAATATTTGAATGGAAATTAGGCAAATCTGTATTAATATATTCCAGTGAACCAAATTTGCAATTCACCAATTTGGCCGGTTTATAAACCCATTTGCTCATCACTCCTGTCTGCTCTTTTGTTTGGCCTTTCATTGTGTGGGTTTTCAGCAAGGGTTATGTTATTTATTGGTTTGTCTCTGGAAGTTAATGACCTTAAAAAAAAAAAACAATTATTTTTAATTATAGATGAATTAGCTTTGGTGTTCAGTCCAAAAATACACTCAAGCATCCAGCGCTGAGAGAAAGATTTCCTTCCTGGCATCAGGCAATAGAATTGGGTGTTTGAAATGGTTTCAATTTAAACTGCACATCACTTCAGAGGAGAATAATTAAAGGGAATGTACAATATTTTAGTATATATTCTATTGTTGTCATTAGAGCTAAAAAGAATAAAACATGTCAAATATACACTGAGTGGCCAGATTATTATGACCCCCCCATCAGTACTTCGTTGGGCCGCCCCGTGACTCCACGAGATGATGAAAGGTGATGCGAGGAATCTGACACGGCACTGTTGCCCTTCTGTTGTCTTGTACCAGTCTTGCCCCTCCCCCGTTCTGCCCTAACATTGACTAGTCGCTGACGGCCACATTTCGCAAGTTCAGACCCAGATTTTCGGCTGACAGTCTGGTCTTTAAACACTTTAACAACAGCTGCTCTTGAACATTTCACGAATTCTGCTGTTTTGCTGATACTCGCTCCATGGCTCCGAGCGCCAACAATCATCCCGCGTTCAAAGGCTGTTAAATCGCGTTGTTTCCCCGTATCTTCAGAAACAAATCACTTCTACTGTCGTGGTAAACAACCTGCTTCCCTATTTATAATGGTCTGGCCCTCTAGCTTCAGCGCCAAATTATAGCTAATTTGCCTACAAACGTCAGGTGGTCATAATAATCCTGCCACTCAGTGTGTATGTTTCAATGACTGTTCTATTTAAATGCCTTCAAAACCAAGGCACAAAAAGAATGAAACATTCAGTCAAAACCTTACGGTCATGCATCAATAAGCTGTCTTCTCATCAGCCTTTTACAGGAATAAAGGAAGGAATATGCCCCTTTAACTAATATATGTTTCAAATGACTTCCCCTTTTTAAATGCCTTTCGAACCAGGAAAACAACAAAAGAATGAAGCACTCAGTCCAAATGTCATGGTCATGTATCAATAAGTTATCTTTTCATCAGGCTTTTACAGGAATGAGACTCACATCATTAGGGCTGTCATTCAAAGGGCCGCATTGATTTTCACTAGACATGCTTTTTGTCTAAAAAAATCAAATTGATGTGCAATTCATGAGTCTGCGTGAATGTATACTCAACGGTCTTTACAAATATCAAGAGGAAGCATACATCTGTAACAGGAATACATGAGGGGGCCATCTTGTAACATCTCACTCCCGCTTGATGTACTCATTCTGCGGATGTCTTCTTCTTCAATAAAGGGAGAATGTTACAATTACAGCAATGTTTTAGTAGATCGGGCTCATGTCGGCTCTGTATATGGCTGAGATTAAATATGAATTGGAGGTGATCTGGTTCTCCATCACACAGGCAGCCACACTGCTTGGACCTGACATTCTATCTGTTCCTATCAACTTTGCAACTCTGTTAATAGTGACGAGATACATTTCATCTCTTTTCTAATTAACCTTTTTTGTTTGTTTCTTTCACTATTTGTTTCTGTTTCTTTCTTGATCTCCAATGACATGGTTTACCGGTTGATAGAAGCCTGGTATCAGTGGCGTAACAATCGCCATAGCGACCCAGGCGGCCGCGATGGGGCCCGGCCAGGGCATCCCTCTGATGCCGTGTGGCATGTAAGGGTGCTGGCTGTCACTGACACAGCTCAGCAGCGGCGTTTCCCCTCTAGACATGTGCGTTTCGTTACGAATCGAAATTCGTAAATTCGTAAGCATCGGAAATCCGAATTGCAGTTTCCGAATTATATCCGAAATACGAAATTCCGTTAACGGAATTTCGTTCCATTACGAACATTCGTTATGATGAAGTTAAAAAGCAAAATACCTTTGTTAATATATTGGAGTTGATGGTAGTTTATTTTAAAATCCGAAATTCGGATCCGGAATCCACTGCGGAGCTGTGTCAGTGACAGCCAGCAGCTACAACAGAAGAGGCCAGCTTTCTCAGTGAAGGAGCAGGCGGGCCCGCCTAAGAGCAACCCCGCCTCCTCCTACATCACTGGCCAGCGACCTAAGAGCAGGCGGGGCCAGTAATGTAAGAGGAGGTGGGGCCCCTCGATAGAAGAGGAGGCGGGGGGCCGGCGACCACGGAGGCGCACAGCGCCGACAGGTAAGAGGTGTGCAGCCCATCTGAGACCCTGCAGAGCCCACTATCTATATATGGTGAGCTATGCAGGGTCACTCTCAGGTGGGCTGTTTGGTATATCAGGTGGGCTCTGCAAGTGGCATAATTAGCAATCACGGGCCCCATACAAAATTTTGCTATGGGGCCCTGTGATTTCTAGTTATGCCCCTGCCTGGTATGCATTTTTTTTCCAATTTAAAGAGCCCAGAAGAAATTTTGAGAGTTCAGTATTGATACCAAAATTGTAAACTTTTCTGGATGGCTTGCATATCCGGTGTTGGTCCCGGTCCCAAGCCATCCAGAAAAGATTCAAATTTTGGTATCAATACTGACCTCTCAAAATCAACTTGAATATGTAATCAATGTCCTTTCTGGTATCTTTGTATATCCTTTGTTGGCGTATGTAACAAACACATTGGCTGCCTGTGTGATCTGCTCTCCATCACACAGGCAGCCACACTGCTTGATTCTGACATTCTATCTGCTCCTTCAATTAAGGTTCCGTCAGGTATCAACTTTGCAACTCTGTAAATAGTGACAAGATACATGCCATGTCTTTTCTATTTAACCTTTTTTGTTTGTTTCTTTCACTATTTGTTCCTGTTTTTTTCTTGATCTCCAATGGCACGGCATTTCCATGGTTTATCAGTCGATAGAAGCCTGGTATGCATTTTTTTTCCAATTTAAAGAGCCCAGAAGAAATTTGGGGTTTAATGAGGTGTCATAGCCTTTTCATAAGTTAAATCAGAAACATCATTTATTTGACATATAGATACATAAATAAGATAAAAATTATTCTCAAATACATAAATTCCCCAATGTGTTTGTTACATACGCCAACAAAGGATATACAAAGATGCCAAAAAGGACATTGATGACATATCCAAGTTGATTTTGAGAGGGCAGTATTGATACCAAAATTGTAATGTTTTCTGGATGGCTTGCATATATCTGGCGTTGGTCCCGGTCCCAAGCAATCCAGAGATTATGTGCATGGTCATATGTCCTAGTCATATGTCTAGTCACATGTGCCAGAAATCCAGGAAGTAAAAGGAGAGCTAGTAATCTGCCCTTAGTAAACATGGCCACTGTCAGAAGACTGGGGAAGAAAAGAGAAATAAGGTAGGCAAAGAATACAAAGCCGGCAATTATCTAGAAGTATCTGTGTGTAGATTGTCATCACTAAACATTTCTACAGGTGTGTTTGTTGTCATTCTAAAGATAAGTGTGAAGGTCCGCTTTAAATATTTTTTTAATTGTTTTCTTTTCTGCTTAACTTTTATTTTGTTCACTGGTATTGTAGCACCATTTTGAAGTGACACTAAACTCAGGAGTTAAACCTTAAAAATACATTAAAGTCCCTGAACTCTGAACAACAATGTATCTTATTTGTGTATCACTCGGCTGTAGATCATCCAATCATCTCTGACACCGTCCTTCCTTCTGGAGGGGGGGGACTACGTCTGTTCCCCATGGTCCCTATGTGTGTGTGTTATAAAGTAGTCACCGCTCCATGCTCGCTCCCGGGATGGACTACAATCTCAATACAAATGAGTAAACTAAACATGAGATTGTAGTCCATCCCGGGAGTGAGCTTGGAGCGGTGACTACTTTACAACACACACAGGGACCATGGGGAACAGACGTAGCCCCCCCCCCCCCAGAAGGAAGGGCAGTGTCAGCACCAATTCAGAGATGATTGGAGGATCTACAGCCGACTTTAGTGTCACTTTAAGCTCAAGAGTCCAGGTACGGGGGAGATTTGGTTCTCTAACCATAAACAAAAATTCAGAGATGATTGGAGGATCTACAGCCGAGTGATACACAAATAAGATACATTGTTGTTAATAGTTGATATGTAATATGTTGATATGTTAATATAATAGATACTTGAATGTATTTTTAAGATTTAACTCCGGAGTTTAGTGTCACTTTAGGTATAATTTAAAAATGTTTTTTTTTCTGCTTAACTTTTATTTTGTTTATTTTATTTGTAAAAAAAAACTTTATTTTACGTTTTACCGGAAACATTATACTAGGCACATACTGTAGAATAAATGTTATACTCTTTAACTATAGAAACACTTTTTTTTTTTTAAACCATCGCTGGCCAAACTAGACAAAAGCATATTTTGTCTAGTTTGTCTGTCTGAAGATTGCATAGAAAATAAAACATTTTTTTTGAGACAATATATACAAAAGAAAACCTTGGCTGTCTCTACTCTGTTATCATAAGTGATGTCAAAGTTGTTGCTGAATCAATAGGCTCATAGCGGCTGCGGCAATGTAACAATTGCTCTGGTTTACAAGGAATGTACAGTTGTTAGAGCCGAAGTGGATACGATGTATGACCTAGAAAAGGACATTAGTAAAATGACATGACTTATACATGTCGCCAAAGTCAATCTTTAACTTGGATCATAACCCAGTGGCGTAACAATCACCATAGCGACCCAGGCGGCCGCTATGGAGCACAGGGGGGCCCGGCAAGGACATCCCCCTGATGTCGTGCGGGCAGCCTGAGTTGCTATGGCATTTCAGGCTGCTGGCTGTCACTGGCGGCTGTGAGGAGAAACACGCAGCCATTCACATGTGCAGCGGCGCGTACCTCTTCACAGCTGCTGAGTCGATGACAACAAGCAGCTTTGGGGGAGGTGGCAGGGCCCATCGTCGGCAGCGATGGAGGAGGCAGGGCCGAACGATCAAGGAGACAGGTCTTAGCGATGGGGAGGCGGGCCCGGCGACCGAGGAGGTGGGGCCTATTGATGGAGGAGGCGATTGTGAAGGAGAAGGAGGCGGACAGAGGATCGGAGCAGACAGGTAAGAGGGCTTGACCGCCCACCTGAGACCCTGCAGAGCTCACCATAGAGAGCCTACGGTGGGCTCTGCAGGGTCACCCTCAGGTGGGCTGTGTGCGGTCTCAGGTGGGCTTATCTAGAAATCATAGTGCCCCATACAAGATTTTGCTATGGGGTCCTGTGATTTCTAGTTACGCCCCTGTCATAACCCAATGATTTAATTGCTCATGAACCCCCTCCCCCCCATAAATAAATAGATAAACAGATAAACTTTGCCAAACTTAGAAGCAAAACTTCAGCGTCTTCATATTTTTTCAGGTTATTAGGATTCAACCCATGAATTATACATTATTCTATTTGTATATAGAACGCATGACTGATACATTTGCTCTGCACAGAAAGGTGAATCTGCAATCCGGCTGGGGAATTTCTGTCATTAAAATGGAGGACGGCCCCACTGGCTATGCCGCGCTATTTCTCTGGAATAAACAAAAAATCGCCGCGCTGCTGTTGTGTATTTATTTATTTACTATATAGGTTTTTGTTTTTTTTTCTCCTTGGTTAATATCACGGGTTAAAAAAAAATTCCCTAACATGGTATCACCCTCTAGGCCTGGTGAATAATTGAACGCAATGTATCTCCGGCTGTTGTATTCAAAGAATGAAATGGCTTTTCTGTATCGCCGGCTTGTTCGCTCACAATTTGTTACTTTCCCTACAGCTAAAACTAGATTTAAAGGACATTCGTTGCTTGTTTTTTTTTTTTTCGTTGGGACTTTCAAGAGTGAAGAATTTAATTGCATGCATTTTTAATGCTTCCCTTCGCTCAAAGGTCAAGGGTGACGCGGGGCACTTGGCACGGTGCGCCGGAAAGGAAGTTACGAACAAGGTCAGGAAATAATGAATTAATTAATCTCGAGACCTCTGCTGTAGGTTGAGTGTTTCTGTGTATTAAATAATACATTCTGCTTTTTTTTTTATGAACAAGAAGAATAATTAAACTTTACATTAAGATGGAGGAACTCAAAGGAGCTTAAAGTGTATGTCAACCCCAAAACAAAAATTTCATATATTGCAGCTCTCTAGTCTTAAAGGAGAACTATGGGGTCAGGGCTTTTCCCCCATAGTTCTCCTTAGGGTAACGGGAGGACACAAACTAGCGTCCTCCCATCACCCTAAGCTCAGTATACTGCTACAGCTTGCAGTATACTGAGACTCGCAGCTGAAGCGGATCCCGACAATTATGTCCAGACATGTGCGATTCGTTTCGTTCCGAATCGAAATTCGGACGAATTTTCGGAAATTCGGACATTCGGATTTATCCGAGTTCCGAATTACAGACATAACGAATGCAAACGAATCCGAATTTCCATTTCCGAAATTCTGTAGCGGTAGTTCGAACGTTCGTTTCGTGTTCGGTTCTTATTCGTTTCTTATTCGTTTCGTTCGAGGGGGGAAAAATATTTTTTCCCCCTCAAATGTCACTTTGCTGCAAACGAACGAACGAAACGAATAAGAACCGAACACGAAACAAAAGTTCGTACTAACGCTACCGAATTTCGTCCGAATCCGAATTCCGAATCCGAATTGACTTTCACACCCGAATCCCGAAAAACGAAATAACACAAATCCGAATTTAAAACGAAACGAAACTAACGAAACAAATTTTTTGGCAGTGCACATGTCTAATTATGTCTGGATCCGCCCAGCTGCGTGAGTGACAGCTGTCTCTGCCTATCTGGAGGCAGAGCCAGCTGTACCCGCCACCTCCCCCGTCCGTTTCAGTCAGCGCTGGAGGATCGCAGCGGGGAGAGGGGAATCCAGCCCCTCCCCTGTCACGGCAGAGAGCAGTGACCGGATCGGGAGGTGAGCGAACGCCGGTATGTGTTCGCTCACTTCCAGATCTACTGAGCCGACCTGTGACAGTCTCATTGTTACAGGTCGGCTAGAATTATGAGGATGAGTGAAAAGCACTCACCTCATAGTTCTCCTTTAAGATATGGTGGCTGCAATAGGTTCCTTTTGGGCTTTTTCTTTTTCTTTTCACCTGGTGCGCCTGCCGGTAACATACTTCCTGTGATAAGGTGACAACGCTCAGTTAACGTACTGTATCTACGGAGGAGCAGTGTTGTCACCCTAGGGTGCTATCCTGATTTGGGACTACAAATACCCTCCTCTATCCTCTCCATTACATAGTGCAGTTCACAGAAGAGAACTGGGAAGGCTGATAACAGAGTTTGAGACATCAGTTCAGTAACCAATTCTTTACAAGGGAGGAAATTCTGGCAGGACCAACGGGTACTTATCTGTGCTTGCAGAAAATGTACTTAGCCTGAGCAAAAGAAAACAAATGCCACATGTGAGGAGTTGTAAAGTGCAATATACTACATTTTTTGTTCTTGGGTTTACTATACTTTAACCCTTTCATTACCAGCTATGTATGGCTTGCAGCGCTGGCAGCTGGCCCCTCTAAACAGACTTCCGGCATCTACATCTATTCCTGTGTAAAGCCAACTGTCAGCTTTATATCGGAAGTGGTTCTGGTTGCTGACCTGCCCCCAGATCGCTTCCAGGGGCCAGTAAACAGAGTCATCCCCCTCCCCACTCCCCATCTGACACCCCCAGCATTGCTTCCCAGGCTCAGGGGGACTTCTGATGTGAAATGGGGGTCCTAATGTAAAGGGAGCTTCTGATGTGAAAGGGGGCTCCTAATGTAAAGGGAGCTCCTAATGTAAAGGGAGCTTCTGATGTGAAAGGGGGCTCCTAATGTAAAGGGAGCTTCTGATGTGAAAGGGGGCTCCTAATGTAAAGGGGGCTCCTAATGTAAAGGGAAGTTCTGATGTGAAAGGGGGCTCCTAATGTAAAGGGAGCTTCTGATGTGAAAGGGGGCTTCTGATGTGAAAGGGGGCTCCTAATGTAAAGGGAGCGTCTGATGTGAAAGGGGGCTCCTAATGTAAAGGGAGCGTCTGATGTGAAAGGGAGCTTCTGGTGTGAAAGGGGAGCTTCTGATATAAGTGAGGACTCTGATGTGAAAGAAGAGATTTTGATATGAAGAGGGGAGAGTTATTTTTTGTATGTGTTTTTGCGTGGGGGTCTGTACCAGACCTCTATCTGGGATAAGGGTCTGGTATAGATTTTGGAGGGACCACTCATTTAACATTTATGTTTTTTACACTTTTGGACTGGAGTACCTCAAGATTATTTTTAAAGGGTGCTATGACTGAAAAAAAAAGGAAACACTGATCTATAGCAGCGTAGAGACGTCAGGCAACATCCGCATTTTACATATTTTCTTATCACGTATTTACTACAAAATATAAACTGTTTCTGATTCCAATGCTTGTATTGCTATTGTAAATAGCGGAATTATTATTTCCGGCATCGAATGAATGAAGCCAGGTGTCGGGTTCCCCAACTATAAAAGCCTCTCTGTAAGGACTTTTAATATTAAGAGTCTTCATTTTAATTGGCTGCACTTTGCTCGGGATAATCATAAGGAAAACATCGGCGAATGCTGATTGTGTTTCAGCTCGAGGTATTGATTGCAGTTTCTTTATTTACAAGATAAACATTTCGGAGCTGATTAAGAAATGGTGACGTCTATGCTGTAAGGAGATAGCGGATTATGAAGACCTGGAATGGACCCGAGGGATCGCCACACATACTTCTTTATAATTTTGCTTTACAAATGAACCAATTACTGTAACAATTTGAAAACACAGAGAACTGCGTAAATAATCCCACAGCAAAATAAAACGTTGTATTCTTTACTTTTCTACAATTCTTTTACTAAAATGTGCAATATTAAAGTGACACTAAACTCAGGAGTTCAATCTTAAAAATCCATTCAAGCACCTAAACTAATAACAACAATGTGTCTTATTTGTGTTTTGTGTATCACTCGGCTGTAGATCCTCCAATCATCTCTGAATTGGTGCTGACACTGTCCTTCCTTCTGGAGGGGGGGCTACGTCTGTTCCCCATGGTCCCTGTGTGTGTTGTAAAGTAGTCACCGCTCCAAACTCGCTCCGGGGATGGACTTCAAACTCAATACAAATTAGTAAATTAAACATGAGATTGTAGTCCATCACAGGAGTGAGCTTGGAGCGGTGACTACTTTACAACACACACAGGGACCATGGGGAACAGACGTAGCCCCCCTCCAGAAGGAAGGACAATGTCAGAGATGATTGGAGGATCTACAGCCGAGTGATACACAAATACGATACATTGTTTTTAATAGTTAAAAGAGAACTATAGGGTAAGTGTGTTTCCCCATAGTTCTCTTTAGGGTCACGGGGGGACATATACTATTGTCTTCTTTTTAATCTGCAGCTTCCATTTGAAAACCCCCTGGTGGTCCCGCCATGAAGGTCCTTGCTCAGACACTTACTTTTATGGGTGACAACAGTCTCTTAATTGTACTCCTGCTTTGTCACCATGTCACATGTGCCCCTGGTGGAGACTACAGGCGGTCTTGCTGGCACATGTTGTGCAGGCACATTCCAGAGCTGCAAAATCAAGACGCTGGTCCAGAGCAATGATGCACAGCCAACACTGAAGAGGGTGAATGTAGACAGGAAGTGGCTGAAAAGGGATACGGGAGATCAACAGCTAAGAAATGCAAAAGAGGAAAAAAACACACAGCAATTGTTTATAACACACAAATCTATGGAAAATTGTTTGCATTCTAAGGATATTAGTATTCACCAATAAGTTAGTCAACCAAAGGAAACATCTTTAAACGTCACAGAAATTCACTGTACATTTCTCGGTATGTATTCCTGAGCAGGCCGTGCAGCTCCTACAACCAGCAGCCAGCGTGTCGTCTGTATTTTTCCTTCTTTTAGCACTTTTCTGCCCTTTGATCTCACACAATCACTTGTTAATATTTCACGACCTGCAGAGGAAAGACCAACCATTGCAGAGAAACATTTTACTTTGTCTCAAAGTTGCTGCTCTGAGGTCACTTCTCGGCTTATCCGGCATCAGACCTCACAGCGCATAGAAATACATGGAGAACCTTCCAGAGATCCCTGAACTGGGTTCAGCTCCCTGACACCCTTTATTTTCTCCCCCTTGGGTCAGATTTCTAGGTCCGCATTAGGGTTGCCACCTGTCCAGGATTCACCCGGACAGTTCGGACACGAGATATCAGGCAGACGGGGGAAACCAAAATGAAAATAGGTGCTACTGGCCCCCCACTGAAAATAGTCTCCACTGTGTTATTTACACATGAATGGGCGGCTCTATTTACATATGAATAAGCCACGACTCCTTCTCCCCCCAAAAATGTCCGCACGTCACTAGAGTGTTAGGGTTTCGCTTAAGGAAAAGGTGGCAACCCTAGTCTGCATCTATGGGAAAACTGGGAATGTTGGCGTTGGAAGCAAACACAACCGGCAGGCTCTTTCATGCTATGTAGAGTTTCCTAAAAGTGCACCATACAATATGTATCATGGTGATTGGTGGCCATGGAGAGTGTTGTCTTGAAGCTGAACTCCAGAGAGACTTAGGGCTTGTTCACACGACGTGCGGATTGCGTCCGGACCATAAACGTGCGCTCCTGCACCCAAAATGCATCCCAATGTATCCCTATGTGTTTTATGAGCTACAGTTCTCACGTGCGCAGTGCGTTCCGGTGTGGACAGAGAAAATACTGCATGTCACATTTTGTCCGGTCCGGAAACGCACGAACGCGTCAGAAACGCAACTAAAACGCGCTGAAAATGCACCGCACTGCAGCTAACATACTGACAGTCCCACTTTTTTTTTTTTACGCGTCAAAAACGCACTGCGCGCATAGCACCGCGTCTGCAGATCTGCTTCAATGAGACTGTCACAGGTCGGCTCAGTAGATCGGGAGGTGAGCGAACACATACCGGCGTTCGCTCACCTCTCGATCTTGTCACGGCTCTCTGCCGTGACAGGGGAGGGGCTGGATTCCCCCCTCCCCGCTCCGATCCGCCGGCGCTGACTGGCGGAACGGACGGGGGCGGGTACAGCTGGCTCTGCCTCTAGATAGGAGGAGCCAACTGTCACTCACGCAGCTGGTCGGATCTCGACATCGATGTCGGGATCCGCTCCGGTGTCGGCGTCTCAGTATACCGCGAGCTGTAGCTCGCGGTATACTGAGCTTAGGGTGACGGGAGGACGCTAGTTTGTGTCCTCCCGTTACCCTAAGGAGAACTATGGGGAAAAGCCCTGACCTCATAGTTCTCCTTTAACAATGAACATGCTGATTAGAGGAGAGAAACAAGTAGCAGAGAGATGAGCCGATCAGTCTTCTGCTTTTCTACTTTCCTCATAACTTCCTGCTCTCAGAAGCCCAGATGTGGTTCTTTGCAGTCATGTCCGTCCTACAGGAGCATAAAGACATCAATCTTCTATGACTTCTACTTCTCCATTTCTTCCCTTTTATCGGAAGCTTGGAGGTGGAGCTCCTCTACTGGAGTAACCTTAATGTTAATTGTTTCACAGAAGGAAGCCAGCCCCCTGCTGTGCAAATGATATGCAAAACTTCCATCCATGCTGTCTGTATGGATGCAGCAACTGATAGATATGACACATCAAGCTCCCATGGGAAAACCTAGGTTCTTACTCCAGGAGGAAGAGGAGATGATAATATCTTGTAAGCTTCTTGGGAATCACGCTGGCTGCCGCGGGATATAATTGACTGCAGAGCAAAGTGGTCATTGGGGTCATTATTCCCACCAGTGAAAGTCACGGACCTCTACCAGCGAAATACCTTGTTTGTGTTTTAATGATTACCCCGAGGAGCTCAATCTCTCATACAGGCAGCCGTCCTATCAACAATCTACATTCTTCATGTTGTAATAGCGTGTCATTTAAGACCCATTAAAAAAAATGTAGCAGGGAAAATAGGCACTTTAGTATTTTTCCATACATGTATTAAATACCCTATTTATATATTAAAAAAATAGCAGCGAGACCTGCCAACCGTCTAGGTTCTGGAGTCCGATGTGTGCTGCAATATTCACATTCACAACAAGTACTGATTAGGACAACAACAGACCTTCAAATCATGAAAATTTGCATCATTAATATTCTCTTTCCAATTCGGCAATTTTACTGCAACAATGTATAATACAAAAAAACAAAAAAACAAAGACATTCTCTCCCTTAAAGGAGAACTATGAGGTGAGTGATTGTCACTCATCCTCATAGTTCGAGCCGACCTGCGACAATGAAACTGTCACACGTCGGCTCAAAAGACCGGGAAGTGAGCGAACACATACCATCTCTCGCTCACTTCTCGATCATCTCCCTGCGGAGAGCCGTGACTGTCACTCCCTGCAGGGATTCCCCGTCCCCCTCCCTGCTCCGATCCTCCAGCGCTGACTGGCGGAGGAGGGGGCGGGTACAGTGGGCTCTTCCTCTAGATAGGCAGAGCCCGCTGTCACTCACGCAGCTGGGTGGAACTCTACAGTAATGTCGGGATCCGTTCCGGCTGCGGCAGTCTCAGTATACAGGGAGTTGTAGCATGCGATATACTGAGCTTTGGGTGACGGGAGGACGCTAGTTTATTTCCTCCTGTGACCCTTAGGAGAACTATGGGGAAAAGCACTGACCTCCTTTAAAGTTCACAATATAATTTTATTACCTAAATGCTTTCTTAACACTGTACACAGGTATATTTAGGCCCCATTCACATGTAGCGACGTATCGCGCGATTTCCGCCGCGGTATCGCGAGAAGTCGCCGGCCAATGCTATTCAATGGAGCTGTCTTAACTCCATGTCGCGCATCGCTCGTCGCTCGTCGCGGTCGCAAGTCGCTTCTACCGGACCCTTTTTTCGGTGGATTTTGCGCAATTTTGCTTTTTTTTCTATGGAGCCCGACGGAGAAGGTCGCCCTACCGTCGCTGGATCGTCGCTGGAACGTCGCCCCAAAAGTCGCGCTATTCCGGCCGCTGCAAAGGTATGTCGCTACATGTGAACGGGGTCTAAGGTCTCCCCCCCCCCCCCTAAAGAAGTGCCCCCCCCCCCCCCCTAAAAGAAATGCAATACCATTCCGGGACCCATGATATTAGAAGACCATACTGATAAATCAATAATGTAGAAATGTCTGGGATAGGAGTGCTATAAGTTCACTTCCTGCATTGTTTTATGTTGGAATAGTCTATTAGCATATACTCATATCCGTAGACTGAAGTAGGCACAACTAGCTGCAGGGGCCAACTAGACATGTGCGATTCGTTTCGTTACAAATCGAAATTCGTACGAATTTCCTGAAATTCGTAAATTCGGAAGCATCCGAAATCCGAATTGCAGTTTCTGAATTATATCCGAAATACAAAATTCCGTTAACGAATTTCGGATCCGAATTTCTTTGAAACGGAAACTAATATTACCCCTGTAAATGAGGTTGAACAACATGACAAGATTTTTTTTTATCCGAAATACGAAATACGGATCCGCTGCTGCTGAGAGTTGCATTACAATACACAGGCAGGAAATACGAAATTCCGTTAACGTATTTTCGTTCCGTTACGAACATTCCTTATGATGAAGTTAAAAAGCAAAAATACCTTTGTTTATATTGGAGTTGATAGTAGTTTTTTTTTTATCCGAAATACGAAATTCGGATCCGAAATCCGTTAACGGAATTTCGGATTTCGGATTTTAAAAAAAACTACCATTGACTCCAATATTAACAAAGGTATTTTTGCTTTTTAACTTCATCATAACGAATGTTCGTAAAGTTACGAAAATGTGACGAAACTAAAGAAAAGTCCTATTTCGTACAAATCCGAATTGAGTTTCGGACACGAAATATGAAATAACGGATATTCCGAAACGAAACACATTTTCTGACGGCGCACAAGTCTAGGGCCAACCAAGTAATTAATCTATAAATATAGAGGATTATTCACTAATGAGCCGAAGGATCTAGCCGTAGCTCCGTAGATTCGGCTGATGCTTCGGCTCACTGCAGTTCACTTCGGCTCAGCTTTTCACATTTGGCTGCCTTTGGCAGCTTATGGAATAATAGCCATGTAAGCTGCTGAAAAATTCAGTTTGGTTCAGATATTTCGTTATTTCAGGATTCGGATCCGAAAATTCAATTCGATTTGGGGTTCGGATTCAGACGAAATCCGAATTTTCGTTAGTTTCGGATGAATTTATGAATATTCGTTGTGACTACCACAGAAAACCGTATGCAGATTTTAATACTAAAGCTGAGGCATCCCAGACCCGAATGGCATGCTGGAACCGAATTTCCGATATGCATTGGGAAGTTCCTGAATGCCATTCGGGTCTGGGAGCCATATACATATATTACTAAAGCTGAGGCCCCCAGACCCGAATGGCATTCAGAAGTCTGAATTTCCGAATTGCATTGGGAAGTTCCTGAATGCCATTCGGGTCTGGGAGCCATATACATATATTACTAAAGCTGAGGCCCCCAGATCCGAATGGCATTCAGGAGTCAGAATTTCCGAATTGCATTGGGGAGCTCCCCGGCGCAATTCGGAAATGTGGATCCCAAATGCCATTCGGGTCTGGGAGCCATATACATGTACCGTAATACTAAAGCTGAGGCCCCCCCGACCCGAATGGCATTCGGGATCTGAATTTTCAGATGAACCCTAGTAGTGGGATTACCCCCTAACTTCAATGGATAAGTGCTCATTTTTCTCTAGGGGTGGAAATAAAGAAGAAATACTTACCAGATCCCCAGTGCTGCTGCAGTGACTACACACCTCTCTCTCCCTCCCATCTGGCTGTGATACATCTATCAGCGTCCTCAGGTCTAATGCACCGGCATTAGACCTGATGACATCACAGGTACTTAGATTGCTCAAGCCAAAGGGAGAAGACCCCGAGGGGACCGGTCTAGCAGTCAGGTGGGCCGAGGATCAGACGCCCCCATTGAAAGACTTCCTTTCACCATGAGTGTATTTTCCTTATTTCCATCCTTAGACTAAAATAAGCACTTAACCATTGCAGTGTGGGGGTAGTCCTACTGCACTGGGTAATGTAACAAAAAAAACTCTTTAAGGCCTTGTTCACACCAAGCGCGGAGCAGGTGCAGAGCAGAGCAGTTACAGACTGGAGCAAAACTGCGTCCAATGTATTCCAATGTATTCCAATGGTATTTTTAGCTCCAGTTCACATCGCAGCGTTCCGTTCCAGAGCAGGTGAAAGAACTGCAGCAGGCCCTATTTTACCTGCTCTGGAACGCATGCAAACGCATAAAAAAACGCATGCAAACGCCTAGAACGCACAGAAAGCCCATTTTAAACTAAAAAAAAAATGTTTGGTTTTTTTTAAACCAAAAACGGCCCGGAACGCAGCAAAAACGCGACAACAAACGCAGCAAAAACACTGCAAAACCCACTGCACTGTGTGTGCAGAAACTCATGCAGATCTGCTCTGCATTTGGTGTGGACAAGGCCTAAGACTTCATCCATCCATCAATCTATTTATCTATCCATCAATCCATCCATCCTGCTGTCCTTGATTTTACATCTCTCTCATGACAGTTTTAAAGGAGAGCTATGGGGTAAGTGTTTTTCCCCATAGTTCTCCTTAGGGTAACGGGAGGACACAAACTAGCGTCCTCCCGTCACCCTAGGATCAGTAGCTGTAGCTCGCGGTATACTGAGACGCCGCAGCCGGAGCGGATCCCGACAATTCTGTCTGGATAAAACCAGCTGCGTGAGTGACAGCTGGCTCTGCCTATGTAGAGGCAGAGCCAGCTGTACCCGCCCCCTCCCCCGTCCGATCCGCCAGTCAGCGCTGGCGGATCGGAGGGGGGAATCCAGCCCCTCCTCTGTCACGGCAGAGAGCCGTGACAGGATCAAGAGGGGGGCGAAC
>NW_017307477.1:28505-30970 GCF_000935625.1 Nanorana parkeri | reverse complement strand
AGTGGACAACAGCCCCCCCCCCCCCCCCCCTCATAGTTCTCCTTTAAGGGGAATTGAGTTCACACATTCACATCATTTTGACCATGTAACCTTTGAACTAACTTCTCCGGGGCTTCAGATGAAGTTGCTTCTCATCCATCAGGAGTCCTTTTATCCCGGCAGGATCACTGCGCCACACAGAGCAGCCCTAACAAACAGAGAGGGGAATTCATGAATTTTACATGAAACGCCTAGAAAACTGTATAAACACAATAATTCTCAACCGCTTACAGTGCAATAACACATCGAAGACAATATACAGAAAAGTGTAAAAGGTGAATGTTATTTTTTTCTGCTATTACCTTTCATTGAAACTCCGTCATATAAAATGACCAGAACAATCTTCATTACTATTAGAGGAACCTGTTTGAGACTGACAAATGGTCACTATAATAACATTATATATAAATATATATTGGGGAGGTAAGGATACCAGATTTTCCAAAACTATTACGAGTACCGATATTTTTTTCTAGTACTCGCCCATACCGAATACCAATACCAGAAGTCCCGAAGGAGGCCGGGCGGTGCGTAATGACTCGCCGCCCGGCTTCATAATTAGCCAGGGAGCCGGCTCCATGCTTCCTCATTACCAGGTGATGAGGAAGCATGGACCCCGTTTTCTGGCCAATCAGGAAGGTGGGGGGCAGGTAATGACTTGCCGCCCATCTTCCTGATTGGTCGGGAAGCTGGCTCCATGCTCCCTCATCACCCAGTGAGTATGAGTACTCACCCAAATAGTTAGTATCGTCACCGATACTAGTATCGGTATCAATGCATCCCTAATATATATTTATATATATATGTATATATATATATATATTATATATGTGTGTTTGTGTTACTTTCTTTTTTATATACCAAGCCGTAGTTCCCTGATGTCTTCTATCCTTCCCTCTACCCCCCGAGATCTGTGCATTTTTGTTTTCTTGGTTTATCTTTTATACCGGGAACATTTTCAGTTTTTACACATATTCTGACAACTAGTTCTAAGGCAACAACTTCAGCTTCACTGTTCCAAAACCTTCTGGGAGTTATGGAGTCAGGGCATGGCCTCGGCTTCTGATGTTTTGCTTTGTGATAGGTTCCCTATAAGGGAAATCTACACGGGTGACCTCTCCTTCTGAAAATGATAACTCTCTGACAGTTCAACTTTCTCTGTCATTGGCCCATGGCTTTATTCATGTTCTGAGTCTGGTGACTTAGAAACCAGGGACAAGAAACTTGTTTTTTTTTTCAGAACGGGAGGCCAAAATTTGGTGGCCTGCGTATTTCTCTAGCTATAGGTTTTCTTTAAAAGCTAACCTTAGTAGCCTACTTGTAAGGCCTATTCCTGGAGAGTGGGACCCAGAAGACTGTATGTAAAGTGAAGGGACAATCATTACATCTTTGGCTACACAGAGCTACATCTTTCAAAACAACTCTGAGATCTTCCAAGTTGCACATATAGCCGTTGCCTCTGGCTACCTCTTGCAATACTCGCAGAGCTTTCTAAGCAGGGGCTTCTAGAAGTCACATCTTCTGCAGACACAGTTCAGCTTTCATCCATTGGTCTCATTACTCATCACTGGAGGCCTCTTACCTCCTCCTCTGGGAGTCAACTCCATTGCCACTCCTCTGTCCATTGTTCTGTCCTTTGTGGTGTAGCGGCTGTAGCCACCTCTGTTTGGCTGTTAAACACAACACTTCTGGGCCCAACTTCCACCCTTCTACCAGCACTTGATTCACTTAGTACAGCACGGATTCTATGATAGCACCACTGGAGATAAGGCACACACACTTCATTTCATGTTGCAAAGCTTTAACTAAAATCTTCTCAATGAACACAACATCTTCAGATCATTCACTTGAACACTGATTACGTTACTCATCCAATCACTGTGGAATGTGTCCTTAGAGGTGTGAAGGGTTATGAAACCACGTGTTCTTATTACCAACATGGGTGGGTGTTAATAGTTTGAGTTACATTGGTGAAGGTGTGATTTGTTGTCAAACTAAGATGGTAGAGATGTTAAGAGATAGAAATGCTAAAATGGCATTTGGTATACCAAAACCTTAATAAATTTGAACCTACACTGATCTTACTCAGCTTAGTCAATGCAAGTGTTGCTATGCAGGAGTTGCTATGCAGGAGCCCAAAAACTAACAGCTGTCCCTGGAAGGGAGATTGAGGGGCAATCTTTCGATGGGAAAACCTAAACATACAGAACAACCAGAATAAAACTGCCTAAGAGGTCATTTCCCCTCACTATTGCTTCCAGTCATGTCTCTTGGACACAAAGGGAAATCTCCTCAAGGGGACACAGAGAGAAAAAGTAAAATTCTGATGATGGGTTCCAGCCATTCTTTACTGTACCCAAAACACACACAGTGTCGGCATCGGATAAGCCTAGTCTTGTTGAGTTTACTGGTTAACTGGTGCCATG
>NW_017307477.1:0-28494 GCF_000935625.1 Nanorana parkeri | reverse complement strand
CAAGACGTTGATTTGAAACACAATCACACGTATCCTAAGCTGTAAGGAGATTATCTAACATGACATTTCTGAAAAATACCGGAAGATTTATTTGTTCTAGCTGGTTGGATGCTTGTGTGCCATTTTTTTTTTAATCCTCCAAAAAAAAAGCTAAAGCTGGCTTATTAAATATCAAAAGCTCCACCAATTCATTGAGATAGTAATAAATGTTTTGCTGCCATGCTTTGTATTCAGCCACTAGTTCAGGTGTTCTTAGTAGGATGAGGAAGGGCAGCACGGTGGCTTAGTGGAGAGAGAATAGAGGTGGTAGAGAGAGAAGAGAGATGAGGAGAGGAGAAGGAGCAGAATAGGAGAGGGGAGGAGAGGAATGGAAAGAGCGGAGAGATTGTGAAAGGAGAAGGAAAGAGAGCAATGGTGAGAGAGG
The DNA here is from genome assembly GCF_000935625.1 of Nanorana parkeri. Taxonomy (NCBI): domain Eukaryota; kingdom Metazoa; phylum Chordata; class Amphibia; order Anura; family Dicroglossidae; genus Nanorana; species Nanorana parkeri. Next base: position 28,070 of record NW_017307477.1, on the reverse strand, counting down.
AGAGATCTGCAGAAGAGAGGAATGGTGAGAGAGCATGGATGAGGGGAGAAGAGGAGGAGGAACCTAACATGAAAGGAAGAGAGGGGAGGAACAAGGAGGGAATAAGAGAGAAGCATGGATGAGGAGAGAAGAGGAGGAGGAACATAAAATGAGAGGAAGAGAGGAACAAGGAGAGAACAAGAGAGAAGCATGGATGAGGAGAGAAGAGGAGGAGGAACATAAAAGGAAGAGAGAAGAGAGGAACAAGGAGGGAACAAAAGAGAAGCATGGATGAGGAACACAAAATGAGAGGAACAGAGGGGAGAGGAACAAGGAAAGAACAATTGATTTGAGGAGAGGAAGAGTAAAGGAGAGATAGAGTTAAGAAGGAGAAGAGGAATATGAGAGATGGAGAAAATGAAGAGCAGAAAAAGAGGAGAGGAATGGAGAGAGAGAGAGAGAGTAGGTGAGAAGAGGTGAGGGGACAAGAAGAAAGGAGAAATAAGAGTGGTGAAAAGAGAAGGTCGGTGGAGAGAGAGGAGAGATGAAGAGAGTAGGATGAGAGGAATAGGAGAGAGGCGAAGAGGAATGGAGAGAGTGGAGAGATTGTGAAAGGAGAGGGGAAGAGAGGAATGGTGAGAGAAGAGAGGTAACAGAGAAGAAGCGAGGAATGGAGAGAAAGGATGGATGATGAGAGAAGAGGAGGAGGAACGTAAGAGGAGAGGGAGAAAGGGGAGAAGATCAAGGAGAGAGCAAGAGAGAGGAGGAGAGAAGACAAGAGGAGGGGAGAAGAGGAAAAGAAGAGAAGACAAGGATGGTAGATGAGAGGAGAAAGAGAGATTTGTTGCAGCATGCTGGGTTTTTTTTTTTCTGTTTACATAGTTACATAGTATTTGAGGTTGAATAAAGACATTAGTCCATCAAGTCCAACCTATTAGGATCTCATTCTAGGAGTACCTGTACCCCTGTATATTAAAAAAAAAAGGGAACAGTTTAAAAAAACTGACAGAAAAGGAAAAAGAGTTTTTAAATACTAAAAAAGGGTCTAAAAAGGAAGGGAGACAACAGGTATTCAAAAAATCAAGCACTCAATATATCCCAAACAGTTCAAATCCCAATTTTTTACGCCACTTAGCTCCCAGGCAATTTGTTCGCCAAGCCCTGTGTGAGTACAGATATTCAATCCTCTCAGTATTCTTCTTGGCAACAAATCCCATTAGATTTCCATGAACAAACATAACAACATTCTATGAGGTTACTGCTGAGTGATTTCATTTCCATCAAAGGCCTTCTGGCTTTATTTGCTGCTGAATACGCACCAAGTTTGTACCTAACCTTTCATTAAAATGTACTTAGAAGTCCAACAGGTTTATAAACATAAACTTCATCTTCAATATGTTTCTTTTTTTCCCCCTTTTCTTTTCACATAAAGTATGTTCTCGGCAGCGGATGATAATATGGAAATGCACAGAAGATCTCATCTCTTCTATTAATTCTGCCTTTCAAATAGCATATTGTAATGCTTCAGTTTTCGCGCAGTGAAAATGTTTACTTGTAAAATAAGAAATTGCGGGGTGTATGAAAAATGATCTCAAGAACCATCTTGAAGCGTAACTCCCAGTTATAATGTTCTTCTAAAAGCAAAAGCCTTGTACAAGAAAATAAGTCCCTCTCAAGTTGGCATGCCATTTCCGACATGCTGCTTTCCGGGGGACAGCCAAAGGTGAAGATCAAAAAGTTACTATTTGTATTAGTATTGGGTGCGTCCATAGGAATCAGCACTAGCTGTGTTTTTTCTATCCTTCATTATAGGGATGCCTGGACATGGTTAAGTTGCTTCCACTTATATATTTAAAGTGTATGCAACAAAGAGGTCTGTTTTAGAAGGGAGATGAGAAGAAGAATAGAATAGACTGGTCCTCTTACCTAGTAAGTATGGGAAAGTATTTGCTGTTATCTGGCCACTCAGTGTATAGCGCCAACAGTGTGCGCAGCGCTTTACAATATAAGGAAGACATTACAATCAAATACAGATCAAGACAAGATGGTAAGGAGGGCCCTGCCCCTGAGGGCTTACAATCTAAAAGGGAGAGGCAAGTGATACATGCGGAGGTAGCTGTGTGGGGGGAATTGTCTGAGAACGTGATGGTTGAGCGGTTAGGTTGAGGTGGGATCGGCTTCCCTGAAGAGATGAGTCTTTAGGGAACGCCTAAAGGCAGTCAGAGTGGGAGACAGACGGACAGGTTGGGGTAAAGAATTTCAGAGGATGGTAGAGACTCTAGAGAAGTCCTGGAGGCGAGCATTGGAGGAGTTGACAAGGGAGCTGGAAAGCAGGGGGTATTTGGAAGAGCGGAGGGGGCGGTTAGGGTGATACTTTGAGACAAGGTTGGAGATATAACCGGGGGCAGAGTTGTGGATGGCTTTGTAAGTGGTTGTTAATATTTGTGAATTTTATCCTATGGACTATTGGAAGCCAGTGTAGGGATTGGCAGAGGGGGGTTGCAGCTTGCTCCAGAGATGTTAATGGGGCTGGTGCAATGGTCTGCAGGTCCTTAGATACCTTTATTAATAAAGCTGCTTTACAGGGGATAATCTGATGAGAATGTAAATTGCTGAAACCTGGTTCTTTGTGGGAAGGACAACAGGAAAGATGACGTAATGCCTAGATGTAGATTAAAGCCCAACTCCAACCTAAACTTTTTTTTTTATTACTTTTTGGATGGAGTGGGGAAGCAGTGACATATCCGGAGTTTGCCAGCCAGAGCATCCAAGGCTGCTGTGAGCCGGGCAGGGCCATACATTTCTCCTCGCCCAACTCTTAGCAACCAGAGCGGGCTGAGACATGTGTATGTGGGCAGGATGAAGGTGTTCTATCAAAAGTTCTGACTGTGTTAGAATGTGTGACCTGGTCACACATTTTAACGTAATCCCGACCAGTTTTTCGGTGGTGGAACGTGTGACTGGTCTCATTGTCACACATTTTAACGTAATTATGCCCGATTTTTCGGCGGTGGAATATGTGAGCGGCAAAAGGAGAAGATTTCCAACACTTTCTCAGCTGTTCCAGGGCAGATCGGCATCGCAGATGGTATGTGCAGGAGAACCGATCTGCCTTGGAACAGCGATCTCACATTCCACAAAGTCCGATAGAAGTGACGTTTCAGGACCGATCAGCTGTTCCAGGGCAGATCGGTTCTCCTGCACATGCCATCTGCGATGCCGATCTGCCCTGGAACAGTTGAGAAAGTGTTGGAATTCTTTTCCTTTTGCCGGTCACATATTCCACCGCCGAAAAAGTGGGCGTGACTACGTTAAAATGTGTGACCACGTGACCGGTCACACATTCTAACGTAGTCACAATCTTTGATAGAACACCGGCCAGAGTGTCCCAAGTTGCTAAGATTCTTTCGTTCTTTCTTTCTTCCGTTCTTTCTTTCCATCCAGTGATAGGAATGGTTCTGTTTTCTGCCTCTATTATGCACACATGACAGGAGAACAGGCCGGATGCATGACTGACTACATTTTTTCCCATCTCTGATCTCAATTTATTAAATCAGTTCGGAGTTTTGTGAAAATGTCTGAATCTTGCCCAGCGGTTATTAGCAAAAACAATTTCCAAACCTCCCTGACGGAGTCCCAGTGTTTGTCTGCCTCAGATATCCGCGTCCGCTCTGATCCCCGGAGCAAGGCAATTATCCAATTCCTTTTGTCATTCTTGGTGGACACGGAGGAGAATATTGCTCATTTCAGCGAGGAGCTTGTGTAGCATAATGCACACTGATAATAATACGTGTCATCCTCGGCCGCGGGAGACCATTTTGGCTTTCAGTATCCGTGTTTCCTCTGAGATGTTATTTAGAAGGTTGAACGGAGCTTTAGAATTGTGTTATAACTTTATGGTTGGTTTTCGTAATGGTCATCCGCACCCATGGATGAGCGTGTCATTCTGGGGGGAGAATTTGAAACAAAGTAACAAGTAAATGTAAACCCTAATTATAAATCATGTGATATAAATTCACTTTGAGCATTTATTGTCATAAACAATTGCCATGTTTTTAATAAGACAATTATATATATTTTTTCTCCTTCAGACTGTACATAATAAGTTTCTGCAGTCTCTCCTGATACGATTTATCGATCTATATACGATCTAACAGAACTTTCATCATTTTTTGTTGCCCTTTGCTGGACCCGTTCTAACTTACCAATATCGTTTTGTAGGTGAGATCTCCAGAATTATTAAAATTAGTAATAATCTTAGATCTATATAGAGGGATCAGGACCTCCTTCCTCCTGCTGGGGATCCCTCTAGTGATAATAAAGATCTATATAGAGGAATCCGGACCTCCTTCCTCCTGCTGGAGATCCCTCTAGTGATAATAAAGATCTATATAGAGGGATCAGGACCTCCTTCCTCCTGCTGGGGATTCCTCTAGTGATAATAAAGATCTATATAGAGGAATCCGGACCTCCTTCCTCCTGCTGGAGATCCCTCTAGTGATAATAAAGATCTATATAGAGGGATCAGGACCTCCTTCCTTCTGCTGGGGATCCCTCTAGTGATAACTAAACATCTATATAGTGGAATCCGGACCTCCTTCCTCCTGCTGGGGACCCCTCTAGTGATAACTAAAGATCTATATAGTGGAATCCGGACCTCCTTCCTCCTGCTGGAGATCCCTCTAGTGATAATAAAGATCTACATATAGAGGAATCCGGACCTCCTTCCTCCTGCTGGAGATCCCTCTAGTGATAATAAAGATCTACATATAGAGGAATCCGGACCTCCTTCCTCCTGCTGGAGATCCCTCTAGTGATAATAAAGATCTACATATAGAGGAATCCGGACCTCCTTCCTCCTGCTGGAGATCCCTCTAGTGATAATAAAGATCTACATATAGAGGAATCCGGACCTCCTTCCTCCTGCTGGAGATCCCTCTAGTGATAATAAAGATCTACATATAGAGGAATCCGGACCTCCTTCCTCCTGCTGGAGATCCCTCTAGTGATAATAAAGATCTACATATAGAGGAATCCGGACCTCCTTCCTCCTGCTGGAGATCCCTCTAGTGATAATAAAGATCTACATATAGAGGAATCCGGACCTCCTTCCTCCTGCTGGAGATCCCTCTAGTGATAATAAAGATCTACATATAGAGGAATCCGGACCTCCTTCCTCCTGCTGGAGATCTGTCTAGTGATAAAGATCTATATAGAGGAATTCTGCTTGTCCACAGACCTGATATGGTGACCACAGAGGAAGTGAGGGGAATCTCTCTAACAGGGGAGATATTTATAATAGAAGTTCTAACCTCCTTTTTCAAAAAGTTTTGGCTGAAGTCTCCCTTTACATGAATGCCTAATGTGATTTCCTATCTATTGCGATGATTCGGGGGTAGCAGCTCCGGCTGAATTCCCTGAACGCCGGAGCCCTTGTCAGAGTCAGGAAGGATAGGATTGATTGACAGGCTGATTGTGCTGTTTCTCGGTGAGAATGAAGAGTGACGGGACTTGTCAGGTATAACTTGTATTCACTATACTCGGCTGCAGAGCCAAACGAAACAAAAAATACGGATATAAGTATTTATTTATTTGACTTATTTGCATAACACTGACATCTCGCACAAAGTTTTTTTAAAGCGAAAGACATTGTGCAGAAGGGGCAAATAAAAAGTTTGTAAAAAAAAGTATCACACTTGTACAAAACAAGTGGCGGCTTCCCAAAGCAGGGCTAAATGTAGAAAACAACTTCCCGCCCGGGCGTCAGGAGATAGAAATCCCACACCCCTGCTGCCCCTCTACTCCCTGCTGCCCCAAGGTTGGCCTTGTGGGAAATACGACCCTGCTAGTCGTATCCTTCCAACGCCATCAGTCTCTGCACTGGAAAGCCAATAGGAAGTGTCCACATCACCCATACCTGAAGTAAGACCCTCCTCCACTAGAAGGAAGAAGAGAGAAGACCCGGGATCCGGAGCATCACAACGTGATCAGTGATGGCGCAGGGAGGGGATTTGGGAACAGAATTCAGCTCTAACATGCTCATTTTAAAAGTCGCTTTTTAAAACAAAATCTGCAACTTTAATTAAAATAATGGAGATCCTGCCATGTAGGAGCCCTGTAAGGGCACTTCCTGTTTTGTATAGGGTGACAACCCTCTGCCCATGTCTTCCAATTGTGCTCTTTAACAAAAAAATTCCATTTATTAAACTGTATTCACCTTTTTTTTTCACCTTTGTTCCATCTCAGTGCTTCTGATCTCCGGCAGCCCCATTCAGCCACTTCCTGTCTTCATACATTCATTTCAGTGTCAGCTTCCCAATAGTGATAACGGAGGACCATGAGCAATGTGTGTCGACACGGCTGCTTGTTGTTTCCACCAGGCAGGGCTATCACTACAATGAAGCAGCCTCTGGCAGTTGCCACAGGGGCATCTCTTTGGGTCACGTGGGGCGTGTGCTTGCCACCCCCTTTTCTGGCCAGAGCATCCCAGATTGCTAAGAGCTCTTAGCAACCTGTGATGCCCTGGGTGGCCTTCTGCCCAGCTTCTGGCAACCTGTGATGCTCTGGGTGGCCTTCTGCCCAGCTTCTGGCAACCTGTGATGCCCTGGGTAGCATTCTGCCCAGCTTCTGGCAACCTGTGATGCTCTGGGTGGCATTCTGTCCAGCTTCTGGCAACCAGTGACATCAGCAAACTGGACAGAGTCAGAGGTAATGTGCCCGGGGCCCGAAGATCCGGGTATAATATTCCTGGGGTACATAACACACCTATAATGGAGACGCCTTTCCCCCTCTCTCCTTTAGAAACACTCTTTATGTACGAGATCTTTTTCTTGCATCCATCTTAGGAATGGAAGCGCAGCGTCTATCCCTCTGGGAGCGATACTGATAATTGAGCCTTATCAGGATTCATCTCGGAGTCTTTAACCTCAGCAAGAGAGCGGAAACTTGTGAAAAGCTAATTGTCGTGTTTGCTTCGGATGGCAAAACCGGAGCCGCGTGCTGAACATCTCTGCTCTAGCTTCTCCATGAGCCGGGGGAAAGGCGAGACTCCGACCCACTGATTTCTCAATGACAGTCACCGCTCCCTACATGGGGAAGACCATGAGCTGAGCGATCAGTGGTATGTGATTATTCTGCTTCCTGTACTGAGAAGGAGAAGAGATCAGCATTCCCCCACTGCTGATCTCTCCGTTCAGCTGTCATTTCTCTGGCTGCTATAGCCTGAGAAGATGCCGGTGAAGCAGATCTCTGCTTGATCAGCTTCTTTGGGAGTCCCAAGGTAACATTAGGGGGTCTTAGAGACGCCTGATGTCTCCATAAAGAGGACCTGTCATTGTCTTTTGGCTATCACATAGGAGGATTTTTAGTCCCCTATGTGATAGCAATAAAGTTAAGTGATAAAAAAAATTGTTTTAAAAAAAAGTTTTAAAATAAATATTAAAATCTCATATTAAAAAGGATTTAAAAAACACACCAAATTTTTTTTAAAGCCCCTGGCGCCCCGTGCACGCACTTATAAACACAAATGCATGTCCGGTGCGCCTACGTGCGAAAACAACAATTACGCAGCACATGTTACATACCACTGCGAACGTCAGAGTGAGAGAAATGATTCTAGGCCCATCAATCACTGATAACACTAAACTGATGAGCGGTAATAGCTTTTAAAGCGTCGCCTATGGCCAATTTTGGGTATGGTAGTTTTTTTTCGATTTCTCGGGCGCGCGCAATTTTAAAGCTTGGCATGTTTGGTGTCTATTTACCCGACGTGACCCCGACTTTTATATTTTACCAAAAAGTTAGGTAATAATAAATGTTTTATAACATAATGTAGGGAAAACAGGTTTTTTTTCAAAATTTTATGCACTTTTTTCTTTGTATAGTAAAAAAATAAAACCCCCCAGTGGTGATTAAATACCACCAAAAGAAAGCTCTATCTGTCCCCAAAAAATTGTATAAAATCATTTCAGTACAGCGCTGCATGACGGAATAAATGTCAGTCAAAGGACCACAGCGCTGAATACTGAGAAATGGCCTGGCCAGGAAGGGGGTCTAAACACCGCGGTCAGCAAGTGGTTAAATGTGTCATTTTCATAGGATTTGGGTGACATGATTCCTCTGTCACTGGGATGTCCCCATGATATGCACACGGCTCCCTATTGTTTTATCTGCCGGGAATTGTTCTGATTTGCAGCTGTAATAAAATTCCTGAGAAGGAAGCTGTTTATACTCGGCTGTGTAAGTCATCGGTGGCGTGGCCCCGGGGGCTGCGGGGGCCGCTGTATCAGTATGAGTAAGAAAAGGATTGCTCAATAATGTTAGAGATGGCCGAGGCCTAATCCCGAATCCTTTTTACAAGCCGAAGAAAGCGGCAATCTGGGTGTGAAATTGTTTCAGCAAATGTATCGCTCTGAGCGCCTCCCGAGCAGCAGATAACTCTCGTGTTTCCGCTGAGCTCAGCTCGTAGTGCAGCAATGTGCAAATCATAAGGTAACCGGGAAGCAGCCGCAATCTATTCATCTCATTGCATTAAGCTTTAAGGGACAAGAAATCAATAAATGTGGATGAAGAATACAAGCATTAAAATTGTTACAATAAGACAGTATATGAAATATAATTTAAAGAGACCCTGTCCGATAATATCTGACCTCCGCCCTTCCCTTCAGTCTTCTATCTGACCTTTGTCCTTCCCTTCAGTCTTCTATCTTACCTCCATCCTTCCTTTTCAGTCTTATATCTGACCTCCGCCCTTCCCTTCAGTCTTATATCTGACCTCCATCTATCCCTTCAGTCTTCTATCTGACCTCCATCTATCCCTTCAGTCTTATATCTGACCTCCGTCCTTCCCTTCAGTCTTATATCTGACCTCCGTCCTCCCCTTCACTCTTCTATCTGACCTCCGTCCTTTCCTTCAGTCTTCTATCTGACCTCCGTCCTCCCATTCAGTCTTCTATCTGACCTCTGTCCTTCCCTTCAGTCTTCTATCTGACTACTGTGAAGAAGAACCCCCTTCGCCCCTTGTGCTGGAATTTTTTCCCCAGGTGGTGGTGGTGGCCTCTAGTTTTTGTAATGGAGTTAATTTTAAACAGTTTATCGCTAATGTTGCTGCCACCATTGAACATTTGGTACATGGAGATCATATCCCCCCTTAATCTCCTCACCTCCAATGTGAACATGTTTAAATTTAGTAGCCTCGTCTCGTAGCTCTGGTCCTCCATACCCCTAATTAGTTTGGTTGCCCTCCGCTGGACTTTTTCCAACTCAAGGACATCTTTTCTTAGTACTGGTGACCAGAACTGGACCGCGTACTCCAGATGAGGTCGAACCAATGATCTATATAAAGGCAAAATTATAGACTTGTCCCTGCAATACATCCCCTTCTTAATACAGGACAAGACCCTGCTAGCTTTGTTTACAGCAACCTGGCACTGCAATCTACCTTTTCAGTTTGTGGTCTACAATGACCCCCACTTTCCTCCCTAGCTTGACTGTCTCTGGTCCATCCCTTTGCCCCCACCATGTGACAGTGCTGGAACCTCACTACAGGTCATCGGGCACTGAGCATTGCATTGTGGGAGTGGTGATGGGACACCCTAACTTCATTTTCCCTTGGCAGTTTTGAAGATGCTCTAGTAATGGGAAATGTACTTTATGGATCCTTGTGGTGCTATACTGTCATCGAGGAGCATTTAGTATTTATTTTCTGCTACAGTTTTACTCCAACATTGAACTGCAGAAAAACACCTTCCAGGTGAACAATGTGCGTTGTAAGAATTTTGGCAAACTGTTTGCACACTCTTCCCCTTCTCTTCATTGGAGACATTGATGTAAGTTGTGCCAGTACTTCATCAAACTTTCATCAAAGGAAAGTCTCCTGGAATACCGAAGGTGCAGGCTCAGCATTGCCTTGGTCTAAAAGACTCTTTGAAAGTATCTCCCCATAAATGAAACACATTTTACAGTGGATGCCAGTAATTTGACTTCAGGCTCTGTGAGATTTTGGGGAAAACCACAGAACCAATGAGAGTCTGATCGAAATTAGATTTGTTTGGAGGTGCTATGTACACATTGTACAGAACACACCCATCAGCCACGTTTGCAGGGAAGCAACTTTGAATTTTCCCGACAGTCTTACAAAATCACAGCTGGCTGCAGATTTAGATAGAAGAGTGACTTTTAAAGGGTGTCTATGGTCAACAAGTAAAATTAAATCTGTATTTCGTTTCAATATATATTTATTATTTTCAACATAGACAACAAACATACAACATACAAAAAAGAAAAAATAAATAAATGAAAAATCTATACATCATTCCATAAACAGCACTAAGGGACTTCATAACCCCTTCCAAATCTGTATTTCTATATTGAATTTCCATAAGTTCTATCCCGCTCGTAAACTTCGTAAACTCACTTATTAAAGATGCTCAGGATGGACTTCCTCAATGTACTGACACCATTTCACTCAGCCCTGTGAATATACACTTCCTGGTGTCACCGCTCTTACAGAGCCGGCCTTCTGAACTACAAGTCAACTTCTGAACAATGTAACATTATTATTGCTTGCCGAAAGCAATGCATGATGGGAGATGTAGTCTTGAGAAATAGAGATTGTATCACATTCAGCAGCAGGGAAAGAGACGCAAAGCACACTGGGAATATAGGAAGTTGTTGGAAGTGATGGGCAGACAGAAGGCAGCGCTCACTACATAAAAAGGATTTTTACAAGTAAGCTTTGATTCTATCATCAGAAACAACTCCAGTATGTATTCCTATTACAATGCTGATGTTATAACAGGAGAGGAGATGATTGGACTTTACTTTTTTAATAACGTTAAGTTAAAGGAGAACTATGAGGTCAGGGCTTTTCCCCATAGTTCTCCTTAGGGTAACGGGAGGACACAAACTAGCGTCACCCTAGGCTCAGTATATAGAGAGCTGCAGCTCCCGGTATACTAAGGCGCCGCAGCAGAATCGGATCCCGACAATTATGCCGGGATCCGCCCAGCTGCATGAGTGACAGCTGGCTCTGCCTATCTAGAGGCAAAGCCAGCTGTACCTGCCCCCTCCCCCGTCCGTTCTGCCAGTCAGCGCTGGCGGATCGGAGCCTATCTAGAGGCAGAGCCAGCTGTACCCGCCCCCTCCCCCGTCCGTTCTGCCAGTCAGCGCTGGCAGATCGGAGTGGGGAGGGGGGAATCCAGCCCCTCCCCTGTCATGGCAGAGAGCCGTGACAGGATCGAGAGGTGGGCGAACGCCGGTATGTGTTCGCTCACCTCCCGTTCTACTGAGCCGACCTGTGACAGTCTCATTGTCACAGGTCGGCTAGAACTATGAGGTGAGTGAAAAGCCCCTCCCCCCTCATAGTTCTCCTTTAAACATGTGTACATTTTATGCTTTGTTTCTGCAATCATAGAATTTTCTTTTCAAAAATCACAGACATTAACATTCAGCACCACGGACAGAGACTCAGCTTCCTGTGGAGATGCTGCAAAACCGCAGACAGAAATTCTGACCAAGAACTGAAACTTTAGGGTTTATCAGCAGATGGGAGAGCTCTGGAGAGGAGTTTCAGCACCATGGATAGAACTTTTTACACAGATAGATAGACAGACAGACAGACAGAGATAGATAGATAGATAGATAGATAGATAGATAGATAGATAGATAGATAGATAGATAGATAGATAGATAGATAGATAGATAGATGGGATAGATAAATGATGGGGTTCAGGTGCCTTCAGTGAAGGGTACTATTAATACTATCTAATACAAAGATATTGTAGACAATTGGGCTCTTCAAGCCTTGTGTTCACAGTTTGGTGAAGACCCTTTTCTGTTGCACCATGACTGTGCCCTGTGTACAAAGCCAGATCCATACAGACATGCTGTGACCAGTCTGGGGTGGAGGAACTCGGGTGTCCTGCACAGAGTCCTGACCTTAACCCTAATGAGCCCTTTTGGGATGAAAAGGAATGCCAATTGTAAGCGAGGTCCTCTCATCCAGCATCAGTACCTGACCTCACCAACGTGTACAAAGCCAGCTCCATAAAGACACGGTTTGACCAGTTTGGTGGAGGAACTGCAGTGATCTATACAGAACCCTGACCTCAACCCCACTGAACATCTCTGGGATGAAATGGAATTGTAAATTAAGCCAGGTCTTCTCATCCAACATCAAAGCCAACTCCATAAAGACACCAGTTTGACCAGTTCGATGTGGAGGAACTGCAGTGGTCTATACAGAGTCCTGACCTCAACCCTGGAGGAACTCAACCCTAATGAGCCCTTTTGGGATGAATTGGAATGCCAATTGTAAGTTGGATCCTCTCATTCAACATCAGTACCTGACCTCACCAATGGGCACAAATCCAGCTCAACAGAGACACGGTTTGACCAGTTTGGTGTGGAGGAACTGCAGTGGTCTATTGTGAGCCCTGTCCTCTACCCTACTGAACACCTTTGGAATGAAATGGAACTGCAATTCAAGCCAGGTCTTCTCATCCAACATCAGTAACTGGCCTCTACAATACAATCTCTCTTTTGACCTAATGGGCACAAATTCCCATAGATGCACTCCGAAATATTGTGGAAAGTCTTCCTAGAATGGTGGAGGATGTTGCAAAGGAAGCGGGAGGACAACTCCATATCCTTGGTTTTGGAATGGGATGTCCAACAAGCTCATATAGGTGTGATGGTCCACAAACTCTTGTCCATATAATATATAACATGCACTTTACTAAGGAACATTCTCTGGTTGGGATGGGAAAATATATATCTTTTGTATGTGGAAAGATACAGACTCTAAATATATACACATCACAGCAAACATTCAATAATATAGATTTTCTGAGAAGTCAAATTCCTTTTTCCCTTTAATGGTTTAATGTGTGTAATATGTCAGTGTTATGTCACATACAGTGTACTTGTAGAAATGGTGGCACTGCCTTTTGCATGTAGTGAGTAATCTAAAAGTAATTGTGTCATAATTGCTACAGTGTAATAGACTTCATTGTTCTTCCCTCGTTCAGAAGTGTATGGGTGATCTCCATTATGATTAAATTGTTTGAATTATGTTCTTTCAAGAGTCATATTATGACGGAGGCATTGATTCCCAGATAAGAACACAGCTGGTGGAGAGCTGCATCTGGCAATGCTATATGATAAATAATGTATAATATCAGTGGAGGACCGGTGTTGTTACGGCTTAAGAGGAATCATAACCGACAAATGATCATAATTAAATGCATTGCTCATTAAAATGTTAATTTGATTGCCTCCGTGATAGAGGAATGAAATAAATTCATCACTTCCTCTCAGTATTTCAGTCTGTATTTCCCTATATGCTCGTGTCTATTTGTCCTCTCTTCTCCCGGCCTGGCGCCGTGCCTGGGATTCTGCCTCAGTTATATATCAAATTAAGCCTTGTTCTCGGAGAAATCGAGCCAGACAATTATGTATTTAGCAGAACGAACAGACACTAAATTACAATTAAAATACGTCTGAGCCTTACCCTTGCAAATTCATAAAATGTGTTTATCTCTCTTCATTTGTCTTGGCTAACCTGATACTGTAACATTACAGCAATAAAGAGATCCTTCAAAAGGCAAAGATGGCAGAGGGCAGAAAAATGACAGACGCGTGTACGGAATTAGCACAAAATTGTCAGTATACCAGCACACAGGAGGTTGGGCTTCCTCCTGACAAACCTGCACCCAATTTGATATTTTGCCCCATGTGTTTCAAGATGGAGACTCTCATAGTTTAGAGTTAGGACCGCACTATCTATAGGTGCCTTGGCGCGGCTGTGCAGCTTTCACATATTCTGCAGAAGATGTGTATCTAACCTTAGCGGTGATATTAAAAATTAGTAATATTTAAAAATTATTATTTATGGAAAGGAAAAAAGCCTGCAAGTTACATAGTATTTGAGGTTGAATAAAGACATTAGTCCATCAAGTCCAACCTATTAGGATCTCATTCTAGGAGTACCTGTACCCCTGTATATTACGGTCCCTTAAGAAATCGTCCAAAAGTTTATTGAACAATTCCACATTATTTGCTGAAATCACCGCCTGTGGCAGTGAGTTCCAGACCCTGACTGATCTTACTGTGAAGAACCCCCTTCGCCCCTTGTGCTGGATTTTTAGGTGGTGGCCTCTAGTCTTTGTAATGGAGTTCATTTTAAACAGTTTATCGCTAATGTTGCTGCCAGTCTTTACTCAGTGCTTCTTTATTTAAAAAATGCAGTCAACTGCAAGCTTGTGATCCCCACCTGATGCTCGCTCACCAATCAGCCGGAATCAGCTATGTTTGTATCTCAATCAATCAAGTTAGTATTAGTGATTCCAATTTGGGCAAAAAAAACTAAGGAATGAATTTCCCAGAAGCTCTTAGAAATATAACAGCAATACTCACCATATCATCTGTGCTGTCTCCTGCAGAGTCAACATTGGTCATTTAACCCACTTCCTGAAAGCCCAGGGTGCAATGGCTCCACAAAGGGCTGACCCTAAAATAAGGCAGTCTGATGTTGTTACCTTGATGTTGCTGCTTCCCCACCTGACCCTAAGAGGGGAATCTCTTAGGGTCAGGTGGGGAAGCGGCAGGCAAAGCGGCATGGCCAATGTGTGCCTGCTGCCCCCTTTACGGACAGAGCATCCCAGGTTACTAGGAGCCAGTCGAGTAGAGGTGTAAGGGCCAATGGTTGACTTCACTGGTTGCCAAGAGCTGAGTGGGATGCTGGCCAGAGTAGTGGCGTCACTACTGGATGACTGGCCAGCTGCGTCACTTCCCCCCCCCCACACTGAGTAAGTGCACCACCAGCACCAACCCCCCCACACACACACACCCGCACTTTGGCCTCAGGTGGCAACAAAGATCAGGATATTTTTGGTTCCACCTCTCACCCTGGATTCATAGAAAAATGCAGTAAACAGCGATGCCACATCATTAGGTAGCGCCGCTATCGGCAGCATTTAGATTCTGGTCACCACCAGAGAATGTAAACCTGAAAAATCACCAGACCAGACCAAAGACACCTGGAAAAAAGGAATGCAAGTATACTGATTTTATTTAAAGGGTGTGGGGTTCTCTATTGGGGGCAGTTGGTGAGTTACAAGGGCAGTACCAAGCTCAAAGTTGGGCTTTGAAGGAAAATGATGTGTTTAGAAATATGTTTGATGAAATGGCTGACTTTGTGTTGTGTCTTTGGGACCTGAATTGAAGAGGCAGAGGCAGCAATGAAAACCTAAGCGGGGGTTCTAAACCTTTTTTACTTGAAGCGAAACTTAGAAAAAAGTTTTGAACTTGGATATAAGAGGAAAGTAATGCTCTACAAAAGTTTATTAACAATGTGGGTTATACTCTCGAACTGGGTACTTAGCAGTCAGTGGCTATCTCTGCCGCAGACTCCTGACATGAACCATTTGCTTCCAGGGTTAATAATGTAATCAGTGCAACACTCCAGAGTTAATAATAACTGAGCCAATTATAATCAGACAAAGAGGACGGCGCTCTTCAGCAGCTCCCAGTCCTCCGATGTGTCCGCTGTGACATCTGAACGCAGAGCTCTCCCTGATGAGACCTTTCGGGACCCCCTGTATTCCGTTCCATCAGACCCCTTGACTAATGAAAACACAATTTCATCTGTTTACAGCAAAACAATTTTTCTTCCTCGAGCTGTTGAGAGATCGTTTCTAAAATGACGACTTCTGTAAATTGTTTTTCCAGGGTAATGATTGCTTTGGAATCCCTGTTTCAGCAGATCTTGCGACTCAAGCTGATTTCTCAATTAAATGTTCTCACTTGGCTCTGTCCACCTCTGATGGAAAAGTTTTTAAGAATGAGAAAACTCTTTTCACGTGATTACATTGTCCATAAAACTTATTTTCTGTGCAGCCAGATTATGTGATTCTATCGCTACCGCTCCCCGAAGATTTATTCTGAAAAGGTTGATGCCATCTGATCTTCCGATCATAAAATGAGAGTTTATAAAAGGCATTTTTTTAAATTTAAATGTAATAAATTAGAATTTAATGGAAGTAGAAGTAGTTTTTCTACTTTTGGATGGAGTGTTAAAGCATTAGAACCTATTCGGTTTCTATTGCTGGTTTTGGGTGTTAGATTCCAAATGCTTGGTCTCCTTCTATAGGGCCGTAGAGTTCCACATCTCCAAGTTCAACAACTTTGTAGAGGAAGCTCTCTGACCAAAAGATAGAAGACTGAAGGGGGGACGGAGGTCAGATAGAAGACTGAAGGGGAGGACGGAGGTCAGATATAAGACTGAAGGGAAGGACGGAGGTCAGATAGAAGACTGAAGGGGAGGACGGAGGTCAGATAGAAGACTGAAGGGAAGGACGGAGGTCAGATATAAGACTAAAAGGAAGGACGGAGGTCAGATAGAAGACTGAAGGGGAGGATGGAGGTCAGATAGAAGACTGAAGGGGAGGACAGAGGTCAGATAGAAGACTGAAGGGGAGGACGGAGATCAGATATAAGACTGAAGGGAAGGCCAGAGATTAGCTTAAATTATAAAAAGCCAATTAAACTCTGAGATTGTATTGGGTTAACAGTGTTGTTATCAATACATTTTCTTTACCACTAGTCTGAGACTCTGTTAAATATCTTGTAAGGCTTGTTGCTGTCTGTGCACTCAATGGGAAGATTTTCCTTGACTTGGTCTCCAAGAGACATGATAGAAAATGATAAGAAATCACCCAAAAATTAGGGAAATCCGAGCTTTGACAGTTGTATCTAGAACTGGTATTGGCACTGGAAGAGTTCCCCTTCACTTATATAAAGGTGTAACACTTCAGACACCACTTGCTGCCCCAATGACTGATTATCTAATTGATGGTCTTTTGTTGGGAGATATAGAGCAATAAAGGCCTATAGAGGGTGCAGGGAAAACAATTGTATTGCAATGGCCTTATTTTAGCTTAGAATTGCCTTAAAGACCAACCTATCACTATATAGGAATCAAGAGGACATCTACCAGAAGATTCAGTATGAGCTGATGTGACCTCAATGGCACTAGACGTTCAGGAAGACTTATCTGTAAGTTAAAACCACAAACCTTTGGAAAGAACTCTTCAAAACCAACTAGAAACAACAATATGCCTGAGCAGTCAAACACATTACAATTCTTTGACAGGCACAATGTCTCTCGGCTTTGATTCAGTCCATTCCTCTTGAAAATACCTTCACAGTTCAATAGCAAACATCTTTTTATCTTAAACAAGACTCCGCGCCATCTCCATTTTTATAGAAAACATCACTCACGCCGTCATTTAGAAGCAAATTCCATTTTTCGTACCTTGCATCAAAATGGCCGGGGCCCATATAACCTCGACAGTCCACCAAATAAATTCCAGGGCAGCGTAATAACAACGCTGACAATGTCATTTAAAAAACAGCCACATTGGATGGGAAATAAGCTTAATAACAGAAAAATGGAATATCAAATGACACGGGGAGAGTGTTTTCAAATTGGATTGTGTCAGAGTCAAGAACACCTAGATAAGACCTTGGCGGTGGACTTTGCTGTAATGAAAACGTTGGGTGGAAGTATCAATTTTTAATACATTCCATAGAGCACTGATAAATCCCACAGGGCTTCACAGCGTGTATATAGAAAATCACATCAGTCCCAGAGGCTTTTACCCTCTAATGTCCCCAGGACAACCACACACATACGGAATATCTTGGGTAGAAGCTAACTTAAAAATTGCAGAATGCATTTGGATGCTAAGAAACCTTATTGAACACAAGACAACATATAGGGGTTGATTTACTAAAGGAGAGCAACAAGTTCACTTTGCAAAGTGAATTTTCACGCTGTGTGAGAATTTTCACTTAGGTTAGTGAATATGGTGAAAATGCGCTTTGCAAAGAATAACATGCAAGGAAAATGTAAAAAAAATAATTTGGGCTTGAACTTGATTGAAGCATTTCAGTCAGCTTCTGAGCTTGATCTCGTTCATTAAGCTAAAAGGAAGGGTTTAAACTCCTGCCTGTATAAAAGGTCCTCTTGACTCAGCTAAACAAGCTGAACAGTCTTCTGCATCTGACTTATTTCAAGGAGTGTTGGATGCCTGCACAACCTCCCCCCACCACCACCACTACTATGTGTGTTGGATGTTGAAGATTCTTTGGTAGGCTTAGCTCTTTGAGACGATCCAAGTCATGGGCAGCAAGGTGGGTACATTTTATATCCCTTCTTTCACATTCTTTTTTTGTGACAGAGTCATTTTAACTTCCTTTTCTAACCTATGAATTTGCTAAAAAAGAAGACTAAAAGAAAAGTATGAACAACTTATATTTGTGTTCTTTTATGTTGCTGTCAACTTTGAAAACTGTCATGCAGGGCGGACGATAGAGGTGTACAGAAAGCCCTCCTGTACCAGCCGCGGGCCCCATCAAGTAGGGGGACCTCTAGGGATGGAGGATGGTCCTGCTCACTCACCGTGGTAACCAGTTGATGGACAGACTCCTCCCCTCCAGGTATCTGGGCCCCCGTGCAGGGAAGGAGGAGAGGTGCCTATCCATTAACAGGTGAGTTGGTTGGGGTTGTCTGCTGCCATGCCAATCATGGTCCCACCTCCGTATCCAGAATGTGTTTAGGCTCTGCCAAACCCTGTTCTTAGGGTCCACCTCTATACCACCCACAATCAATGGTGTCTCCATTGGCAGGAGCTGGAGTCTTGCCCTTAGGTAAGCTGCAGGGGGTGAGCAGCTTAGAAGAAAGCAGGGTGCAGCCTTCCACCCTCTTTCAATACTGTTAGGAAGAGGGATTCATAAATGAGCAGTGTAGGAAAAGGGACACAGGGCATGCAAAGGTGAGCAGGGCAGGAAGAGCTCAACACCAATGATTAGCTGGGGGGGTGCCCTGTCAGGTAGGGTGTATGGGGCCCCAATATTTCTAATGACGCCTCTGTCTTCAGGTTTTTAAAGTTCATAGCTGCATATACAGTATATGCTTTTTTTTAGCCCTTCTATATGAAGTTCTACAAAAAGGTGACATAGCCTTGTAGTTGTAGCCTTGTTAGTCAATTCTAGATTGTGCAAGGGAACAGTGCCCGCTCCATTAGGTTTCCTAATCACAAAGAAGGTGATTTAAACCTGTGTAATGAGACTTGTTTTAGGAGTAGCTTATCCTTTGCTAATTGGTTCCTCGACTGAGTAGAAATCTGATGAAAGTGTTAGCTGGACACAGCAAGTAAAACCGACATCGCAATTAACTTCCTTTTCGGAGCCTTGGTTACAAATTATTCCAGGGGAACAATATGTACATAAAATGACTGGCTGCACAAGGCTTAACCACTTACTGCACTTGATATAGTTTGTGCCAAGGGAAAGTTGACAAGAATGGGCCAAACAAAACCCATGCATGGGAGTCTGGTTTAGAGTGAGCAGCAAGCTTATACTTAAAGCCATGCAGCCATTATCCCCTTGAGATGGGGGAATAGTTTTCATAGATCCACAATGGAGAGAGCAATGTTGGAGGTGTGATATCCCTGTGTTGATGCATTTAGAATGGAGGAGAGAAGATCAGAAGCAGAGTATTTTCTACTTTCTGAAGGGTCATGTGTTGGAGGGTGTGATATCCCAGCGGTGAGTGTAATCAGAAAGGAAGACAAAAGGTCTTGAGTAGGGATGAGCTCAGGATCGAAACGAACCTGGTCTGAACCTGAGTTTCTCCGAACCCAGAAGAAAGCTCTTTGCACTGCCATCCTCAGCCACAGCTGCATGTAAGCAAAGGGGTGGGATGCTGTGATGTCATTGACCTAATATGGCCATGTGGCCCTATAATGTCAATGATGTAAGCACAAGCATCCCACCACTTTGTTTACGTCCAGCTGTGGGAATGTAATTCCTCATCCACAGCTGATTGGGAGCCAGCGAAAGGAGTTTCCTTCCATGTTCAAAGGAGTTTGGACTGGGTTCAGTCAAAACCGGAGATCATCCTTAACCCCACAGCTAACTGGGTGGGTGGCCCTATGTCCCTTCTGGGTTCAGAGAAGCTAATTTTCGGACTGGGTTTATTCCAAACTTGAGCTCCATGGTACATCCACTGCTACATCCATAGTCAGTAGCAGAGCATGTAACACCTTATGGAGGGTCATCTGTGAGGGTATGATATTCCAGTGGATAATAAAAGAGGTAGAGAGAAGGTCAGGAGGAGAGCATTTTCAACCCTATGGAAGGTAATGTTGGAGGTGTGATATCCCAGTGGCGAGTGTAATCAGAAAGGTAGAGAGATCCTCAGGAGCAGAGTATTTTCTAACTCATGGAGCATCATATTGAAGGACTTGATATGAATGGTGTCAGTGAAATCAAAAAGGTAGAGGAAAGGTCAGGAGCAGAGGGTTTTTTACTTATGGAGGATCATGTTGAAGGGTGTGATATCTCTGTGGTGGGTTTAATCAAAAAGGTAAAAAGAAGGTCGGGAGCAGAGTATTTTTTTTTACCTCATGGAAGGTCATGTTGGAGGCATGATGTCTCAGTGGTGGGTGTAATCAGACAGATAGAGAAAAGGTCAGGAGCAGAGTAGTTTCTACCTTATAGAGGGTCATGTTGAAGGGTGTGATATCCCTGGTGTCGGTGAAATCAGAAAGGTAGAGGAAAGGTCAAGAGCAGAGGATTTTTTTTACCTTATGGAGGGTCATATTGGTGGATGTGATATATCTCTGTGGTGGGTATAATCAGAAAGGTGAAGAAAAACTGAAGAGCAGAGTATTTTCTGCCTTACTGAAGACCCAGTTGGAAGACATGATATCCCAGTGGTGGATGTAATCAGAAGGGTAGAGAAGAGGTCAAGAGCGGAGTATTTTGCGCCTTATTGAAGACACATTTGGAGGGTGTGATTTCCTGCTGTTGAACTTATCTTAAAAGACAGACAAACGAACAGGGAAAGAGCATTCTTTTCCTTGTGGAGGGGCTTATGTTGGAGGGTCAGAAGGAGACCCATATGGATCCCATAGACAGCTAATTTTCTACAAACAGATGATGGAAGAGAGAGAAAAAATTGGGATGTGACCCGTAGATTTACTAAATAACATGCAATATACTGTAGACACACACGTGGCTTCAGATGATAGAATTTTATGCTCATACATTCAGCGTTCTTCTTGCTAATGTCACAGATCACAAATTAGCAAAATTCTCACTATTTAATTATTTGAAAATGAGTTGCTATAAATAGTTGATTTCTGGGTGGCTGAGAATGATGGAAAGCCGGGACAGTTAATGCAGTCTGAATAATCTTTTAAAGGTCATTTTGTTTTTCATTCTAAGCAGACAGCTAAATACACAGATGAAATACATATATCTGAGATGTTTTATCTGCCAGAAGTTTTGTAATTCTGCCCAGACATTTCTGTAATTTATATGCCTTTTGTCTCGGTTGAGCACAATCCCTGTACACAGGGTCATTTTTGTAATAGTGTGTGAAGACTAAGGGGTCTATTCACGAAGCAGCCGAAAGGATCTAGCCATAGCTTCGGCCGATCCTTCGGCTAGCTTCGGCCCCAGGACCCCTTCGGTTCAGTAGAACCGAAGGGCTGCTGTATGGGCTATTCACAATAATTTCCCTGTGATGTGTTTATTTTAGGATGCCAATAAAGGTGTTTTAATTCATGAAGAAGACGGCGTGCTGGTGACTCTTCTTCTAATGCTGTTTTCTTTTTTCTTTCACAAGTTGCACATAATACATTTTTATGTGTATTGTTATTGACTTTTAATGTAATCCCCGCGGTAGGATGCAGAAAAATCATACATATGTAGGGATTCAGTATTTTTCCACATTCTCCCTTTGTACTTTTGTGTGATCTGTAGGACGCAGTGGCCTGCAGTCAGCCTAGATGTTTCTTTTTTTGTGAGCGTTCCCTAAGCACAAAGAGATTTTCTCTGCCAGGTGCTGTTGGGCATGCTCCAGCAGGATAACAACTTTATTCTGAATTATGAATGTTTAATAAGCCAGCCAATTACTAGACTTGAAGGTCTTGGTGATCTGTGCTGGGATGACAATAAATATTTGAGACACTTCTTGTCAGGTGGTCTTCCCTCCTCCGTTTTTTTTCCCAGCGGGGATGGTTCTGTGAACAATGTCTCTCTCCCTAGGCCTTGGTAATGAATATACAGCAGGGGCGCCCACAATTTTTCGTCTGGAGATCTACTTTTCAAATGACGAGCTCAATAAGATCTACCAACGAAAAAATACCTGCATTCTGGGGCGGGAGGGCGGTGGGGGGCATGGGTGGCAGTGCATTTAAGTCAATGGCACTGCAGCCACGCCCCCAGTGCAATCGCCACACTAGGAATGCAGGCACATTAGTGCCTGTGTTCCGGTCCAGTGTGATTTGAAAAAATGCTGCATTTTTGCAGATCGCGCTGGACCGGAACGCAGGCATTAATGTGCCTGCGTTCTGGGTACGGGCGATCACACTGAGGGCGGGAGGTAATGGCTGTGGTGCCATTGACTTCAATGCACCGCCACGCCCCCTCCCGCCCCTGAACGCAGGGAGCCGGCCGGCTTGCGTTCCAATGCGTTCTAGAGGCCGAACACTCTGGAATGCAGACTTTGTGGTGTGAACCGGCCCTCTCTCCTCCCGCTCTCTCTCTCCCATGTTTCTATCTGCTGTCTTTTCTCTCTCTCTCGTCTCTTCTCTCACTTTCTCTGCTGTCTCTCTCCTGTCTGTCTTTTCTTACCTCCACTGCAGCGGCTTCCCAAGTCTCCTCTCCTCTCTCCTTCCCGTCTGCAGCGTCTGACACATTCAGCCGCGTGAGCAACGCAGGAGGACAGGACACAGGTCAGTGAGCCGATCGCGATCTACCAGTGTTCGTTTTGCGATCTACTGGTAGATCGCGATCTACCTAATGGGCACCCCTGATATACAGTATCTGGCTCAGTGGGAGCAACTGCACCACCTTTAAGAGAGGTGGTGAGTGAGTGACTGGGTGACCACACATGAACCTTCTCAGCTGTCTTACCTTGGAACACCAGGACTCAACACTCTATATACCCTGATGACTATTGTCACTGAAACAGAAAGTGGGGCTAAATCCAAAAGTTTAGAATTGTCACCAGAATAAGAGGTGAGGGGGGGAATCCTCCAATTGAGACACCTAAGGGTCAGCTGCCTTAGAGACTACTTTGGGAGATTTCCTGTTTCTTTTTCTTCTTGTATCTCTTTGACAGGAAGCAAAGGGAAATTTCAGTAATGAAATAAAATAACAATACTGACCAGAAAACATATGCAGGCTGTAACAATTGTAGTGTTCTCCCACATTGGTAATCAGGAGGAAAATGCCAGTTTACACTGGAGGTAAGTAAAGTATCCATTTATATTGGTGGCCAGTGTAGTCTCCCCTTACATTGGTGACCAGGGGAAGAAGGTCCCACTTAGGTTAGTAGTAAGAGGGAACAGGGTCCCATTACATTGGTGTGTGGTTAGTAGGAAGAATGTTCCTTACATTGGTGGTCAGTGGGATGAATATCCCATACATCGGTCGTCAGTGGGAAGAATGATCCTTATATTCGTTGTCACTAGGAAGAATGCTCCTTACATTGGTGGGAATTGGGGAGAGAGCTCCTTAAATGGCTTTTCACTGGAAAGAATACTCATTACTTTGGTGGTCAGTGGGAAAAATGCCTCTGATATTGGTGGCTCAGTGGGAAGAATGCCCCTTACATTGGTGGTAGTAAAGTATCCATTTACATTGGTGGCCAGTGTAGTCTCCCCCTTACATTGGTGATCAGTGGGAGATGGTCCTACTTAGGTTAGTGGGAAGAGGAACCAGGGCCCCATTACACTGGTGGTTGGTAGGAAGAATTATCCTTACATTGGTGGTCAGTGGGAAGAATGTTCCTTACTTTGGTGGTCAGTGGGAAGAATGCCTCTTACATTGATGGTCAGTGAGAAGAATGCCTCTGATATTGGTGGTTAGTGGGAAGAATGCTCATTACATTGGTGGTCAGTAGCTAAGATGCCCCTGAAACAGGTAGAAAAAAAAAGTAATTGGTGGTAACATGAGGGAACCTCCAGCAACCTCTGGAGGAATCCTTGGGCTCAGTGGGACCCTGGATGAAAGGAGCTGGTCTAGATAGATGGGCAGAAGACCAGAGTCTGTGTTCTGGCAAGTTACCTTCTTGCATCCTGTGCTCCCTCCACCCTCCTTCCTGTTATGCAGTACTGGTATCCATCCTTTCTCCTCATCTGGCTGAAGAATCACACCCTGAAATTAATGTACTTTGGACCTTGTTGCCAAGTGAGTGGACTTAGGACATTGTAGACTATGGTTGCCAGAAGGTCATTGTGTATTGTAGGTCAGTTCCAAGTGATCTACACATATATGGTTCACAATACTGTACACAAGGTCCCTGCTCTACAGATCTGGGGCCATTGCACAAAACAAAGTAAGTCCACCAGTTTTCTCTGATATGCAACAAGCTTTTTATGCTAGTAGTTGGATGATTATAAATGTAGATAAGAGGATTCGCAGGCAGCCTGACAAAGCCCATGATATCATTTAATTAAACCCAGTGAGCGTCACAAACAATCAACACTTTGAAGAGCTTTAAAGAAAGGACCAGTGGGGTTCCTTACAGTATCAGAAGGGGTTCCATCACATTCTGCAAACACTTTGTGACACCCACTTGCTGTGCAACATTCAGACGAAATTTACAGCTAGAGTTTTTTTTTTCATTTGTTAATATTCCGGGCTTTGGGTGTTAAATAGTTTCTGTGGAAGCTGTAAAATTTCCGGCTCAATGAAATGCATAATTGCGCTATAAAAATATATACATCGGGTTTGTACTGATCCTGGTACGTTACCTCTGGTTAATTAAAATATACTTGGCTGTTTTTCAGGGATCCATTTATCAACGCCGCTTTTGTTCCCCGGCTACCTGCGACATGACAAATGATTATGCGGAGAGTTATATGTAGGGAGCAAAATTGTGTTTTTTTTTCACGGAATGTTTCTTAAAATGGATTGGATATGTACTGTTGTCATGAAGGTGCGATGATCTGCCATCAACTTCCATATTACGGAAGCAGGAAGACAGAAGCAAGGGAAAGAACAGGTCATGTGATCACTCATCAACTCTTATTCTAGGTCATGTGATCTGTAGGGATGCCTGCAGTGATTTTTGGCGCCCTTGATCTTGGTACACAACATTGAAGCTCTTGCTCTTCTGGGCGTGGTTCTATCTGAGCCTTCAATTAATTTTCCTCATCCACTGTCCTTTATTATAGTTGCCCCCTGTAGCTGTGAAGGGACTGGCATCATTTACAGCAGGTATACCAGTACAGCTCGATGGTGATTATGGTTTATTCTGACTGGAGGTCTTTCATACAGACATGTGCGATTCGTTTCGGAAAGATTCGTTTTTTCGGAGGAATTTTCGGAAATGACGAATGCAAACGAATCCAAATTTCCGATTCCGAAATTCGTTAGCGGTAGTCTGTACAAATTTTCGTTTGTGGGCGAATTTTCATTGCAGCAAAGTGACATTAGAGGGAGAAAAAAATACTTTTATTATTTTATTTTTTTACAGTCTGCAGAAGAGGAAAAACAAAACAGCGTGAGGTTTCCCCCCCAATTCATACCAGACCCTTTAGATCTGGTGGGAATGTTAGGAGGGACCCTCCCCCCAAGTTAAAACAAAAAAAAAGTGTGTGGGGCGCCTCTCAAAATCCATACCAGGCAGGGTTGTATACATGTGGGACAGAGCTGGGTGAGGATAGGTGGAGGTCTGTAGTCCAGCAGGCAGGGCTGACAATAGACATGTGCGATTCGTTTCGTTACGAATCGAAATTCGTACGTACTTCCTGAAATTCGTAGATTCGGAAGCATCCGAAATCCGAATTGCAGTTTCCGAATGTATACGAAATTCCGTTAACGAATTTCGGATCCGAATTTAGTTGAAACAGGAACTAATATTACCCCTGTAAATGAGGTTGAACAACATGACAAGATTTTATTTTTTTATCCGAAATACGAAATTCCGTTAACGGATTTTCGTTCCGTTACGAACATTCGTTATGATGAAGTTAAAAAGCAAAAATACCTTTGTTTATATTGGAGTCGATGGTAGTTTTTTTTTTATCCGAATCCGAATTCCATTACCATCAACTCCAATGTTAACAAAGGTTTTTTTTGCTTTTTCACTTCATCATAACGAAAATTCGTATTTCGTACGAGTTTCGGACACGAATACAAAATAACGGATATTCCAAAACGAAACAAAACTAATTTTTTGATAGCGCACAAGTCTAGCACTGCTTGGCATTTCAGTGCAGCAGAGTCAATGTGTTGTCAGCCCAAAGACAGTTAGGAGTTCTCTGGATTTCTGGCAGATCAACAGGCACATTTTGTACTTGCTGCACTTGTCTTTTTATGAGAAATAAGAAAACGTAGATGTGAGTGTATCGGAGACATGTACAGAATATGTTGTTTGGTAGTTTATAGTACACCTGTGCTAGACTCATACAGGCCAAAGCAAAACATACGTTTTAATCAGTGTCAGTCAGCAGCCTGGCTGTCCGAGCAAGATGCCATAGCGACCCAGGCGGCCCGCATGGCATCAGGGAGATGTCCTGGCCGGGCCGCCTGGGTCGCTATGGTGATTGTTACGCCACTGGTCAGTAAAGAATAGCTCTCTATGCCTCTGCT
Source organism: Nanorana parkeri (assembly GCF_000935625.1). Lineage (NCBI taxonomy): Eukaryota > Metazoa > Chordata > Amphibia > Anura > Dicroglossidae > Nanorana > Nanorana parkeri. The sequence continues at coordinate 1,415 of NW_017307477.1, read as the reverse complement.
TTGATTTGGGGTTCCCTACTGTGGGTGCCGGCACGACCTCTCTGCTCACAATCCACAGCAAATCAAGATTAAAGAGAGACATTCACTTTAGCAACAATCTTCCCATAAGTATAGACCGGCATTTCATGTATTGTATTCATGTTAATTACCTGTAACAGTCTCCCTTATATAGACATCCAAGAGCCCAAAACTATTGTTCTATATAACACTCTGCATGTAACAATGTATCAGTCTATGAAACACTCTATTTGTAACAATGCATCATTCTATATAATACTCTACTTATAACAATAAGGCCCCATTCACACCTAGCGACATGTAACTCGAGCGGATTTCCTGCGCGATCGATATAGCGCGACTTTTCGGGCGAGGATCGCACGACCTTCACTATTGGGCTGCATGCAAATAGAGCAAAATCGAGCGACATCCGCGCAAAAAAAGGGTCCTGCACAAGCGACGAGCAACAGCGACGAGCTACAGGCGACATTGAGCTGTAGAATTGAACAGCTCCATTGAAAATCATTGGACGAGCGAGATCTCGCGATATCGCGCGGCAATATGAGTGATATTCGGCATTCGGCTCGGCTATTCTGTTCTAGCAATTCAATGAAAAAAGATTTTTTTTTAAAAGTTGAAAAAAATGTTTTAAAAAGTAAATAAATAATAATTTCATTTAAAAAAAAAAGATTTAAAAAAAATAATATCGCGCGGCAATATGAGTGATATTCGGCATTCGGCTCGGCTATTCTGTTCTAGCAATTCAATGAAAAAAGATTTTTTTTTAAAAGTTGAAAAAAATGTTTTAAAAAGTAAATAAATAATAATTTCATTTAAAAAAAAAATATTGAAAAAAAATAAAAATAAAAAAAACAATTGGGCAGAGCTAGCAGTGACAGCTAGCTATTGGCCGGGAGCTGCTAGACTCTTCTAGCAGGTCCCGGCCAATGAATAACAACTGGGCGGAGCCGGCTGTGACGCCACGGCCAGCTCCGCCCAGTTGTCATTGTTTAATGACAGATCAGCGTTCCCAGGTCTGTTGGGGACACTGATCTGTCATTACAACTGGGCGGAGCCAGTCGTGAGATTATGTCTGGCTCCACCCAGCTGTCGTTTGCAAGGTGAAAGGCCGGCCATTTGCCCCGCTATGGCTGTCACTTCAGCTCAGCCGAGCTGTAGCATATGCCTTCAGTTCGGCTGAGCCGCTCGGACACCTTCGGGAGCTGTACGGGCTATAGTGAATAGAGCAGCACATCAGTTCTACTGAACCGAAGGACTCCCGCAACTGGCTAGCTTTGTGAATAACCCCCCATGTATCATTTGTGATAATACTCTACTTGTCACAATGTACATTCTATATCACACTCTACTGGTAACAATGTATCATTCTATATAACACTCTAGTGTAACAATGTATC
>NW_017307476.1:532408-533187 GCF_000935625.1 Nanorana parkeri | reverse complement strand
CATCTCTCAGAGGCTGCCCTGGACGATGACTGGGGAAAACTCGGCTTATACGGTATATCTGGAATCGATCTAGAGCTAGAATCTCCCGACAGACTCTTATTAGGACTAGACAGGAAGGCGGACTGGCCCTCCCAGATTTTACTCTATATTATTACGCTGTGGCACTTAACAGGGCAATGGAGTGGACCTACCACTTGGGGAATAAAAAGTGGGTCGACTTGGAATTTACACTGGCCGGTCAATCGCCATCGACGATACCCTGGATTCCACCAGAACATAGAGAGCTGCTGAGCTCTACCTCCCCATTGACTAGGTCCACCCTAACCATATGGTCAAAATTATATTCCCAACTAATCGGCCCCTATAATTCTCCCTTACTGCCCCTTAGGGGTCACACTGTCAGGGTACCCTGTACAGGCGTTCTCACACCACATGCAGGTACCCACGCAGGATGACCAAATTAATATGCCCAGTTTATTGGTTCCACATCAACAAAACTACAAACCCAACAAAGAGGGGTAACAGGCCTGCAGATGTACAGCAGGCCTGGGGATACAAGAAGAGGGGTCAGGTACAAGCCGAGTCGTTAACAGGAGGGCAGCACGGTACAGGAACAGGATTCAACGGAGAGTGGCCGGGTAACAAGCCGGGTCGGTGACAGGTTTTCAGATAGGGAGCAAGGTTCAGGACATGGGAATCAGTCAGGTTTAGCAACACACTACTGACCCAGCTTCCTGGCTGCAGGAAGGGCCTAAATACCCTCCCAGGAAGCACCAGGT
>NW_017307476.1:519665-529916 GCF_000935625.1 Nanorana parkeri | reverse complement strand
GCGGAGGCGAAGAGCCGGGCAGCAGGCACCGGATCAGCGGAAGCGAATTCGTAGGGGGTCAGTATTCTGCCAGGGTACCCTGCACAGGCGTTCTCACACCACATGCAGGTACCCACGCAGGATGACCAAATTAATATGCCCAGTTTATTGGTTCCACATCAACAAAACTACAAACCCAACAAAGAGGGGTAACAGGCCTGCAGATGTACAGCAGGCCTCGGGATACAAGAAGAGTGGTCAGGTACAAGCCGAGTTGTTAACAGGAGGGCAGCGCGGTACAGGAACAGTTGTCAGGTAACAAGCCGGGTCGGTGACAGGTTTTCAGATAGGAAGCAAGGTTCAGGAAGCAAGGTTGAGGACATGGGAATCAGTCAGGTTTAGCAACACAATACTGACCCAGCTTCCTGACTGCAGGGAGGGCCTAAATACCCTCCCAGGAAGCACCAGGTGATGGGATGATCAGTCACAGCTGGGGCACACCCGCAGGTGAGTACTGGAGCTGCAGGTTCCTTACACACACATACTATCCCCCAGGCCTTTTGGATAATGGCCTACGATACTGGTCTACCAATAAACTTTTCAAACTACATGAGGTCATACAGGATTCAGGGCTTATTAGTACACTACAACAAATACAGAATAGGTTTGATACTAGACCTTTGGATAACTGGCGGTATTATCAGCTACACCATTTTATATCCTCCCTTCCTAAACCACTTAGATCTCTGGAAAATGTATATCCATTGGAGACTATACTGTCACAAATAGACCCACCACACGGTCTCTTGCAAATGTATAAAATACTACTATAAACACGGATGTCCCAAGAAACCGCTATATATAGCACAATGGGAGGCAGACTTGGGTAACACTTTGACAGACACACAGAAAAAGCGGCTTCTCAGCCTTAATTCTATATCCTCTATTAGTACCCATGTAGTAGAGGCTTCATTTAAGTTACTGGCAAGGTGGTATTATACGCCGGACCGCATCCACACAATACATCCGTCGCATTCCTCGGAATGCTGGAGGGGGTGCGGCCTCACAGGCACCCACGGGCACATATGGTGGTTTTGCTCTAAGATCAAACCTTTTTGGACACAAGTTATTCATCTGATTACCTCAATAACGGGGCTACCCGCCTCTAATGATCCCTGGGCCTGTCTTTTACACTTGTCGGAAATATCACCTATAAAATATCGGAAATCGTTACTACCACACTTATTGAACGCAGCAAAGTTCCTTATTCCTAAATATTGGAACACCGCCACGTTACCTACAATTACAGAATGGATACATAAAGTAGACTATCTAAGTCTGATGGAGAAACTTACCTTGGCAAGACAGGACCGTATATCTATATATGAAACCATATGGGCCCCGTGGAATGCCTTCAGGGCCTCATTAGTAACTTGTGACGCCCTCCTATAATTTGCCCACTAGAATATAGGAGACTGCGAAAATGGGAAGATACAGCTCTAGGAGGCAATATTAATATAGGACATGGATTCCTGCCCGAGATTTTACCAAGTCCAACTTTTTTGACCTCCCTCCCCTTCTCATCTTGTCCTCCCCTTCTCATCCTTTTCTTCCCTTCCCTCTTCTTCCCCCTTTTTCGTTGTATTGTCTATTAAGTCTAAATTGACCTCACTAGAAAGTGTAATTGACGGCTATGTAAGTGTAATTGTTTAATAACTTAAAATAATAAAAATTAAATATTGCTGACACCCCAGGGATCTCCCCTCGTGAGGATTCCCCGAGTAGCATGGAACCGTCTGCGTCCCCAACCGGCTCCTTACCTGATCCCATGCTGAGACTGGCAGAGCGGGCCTCGCCGAGGTCTCAGCGTACGCTGGGCGAAGTGAACCCCGCGGACAGGCCGGACGTCTGTGCCATGCTGGCGGCGCTCCCCACCAGGGAAGACATGCAGGCTATGATCACCCAAATAGCCGCCACGCTGCGTGCAGATCTCGTGGAGGTGACTGAAGGGGTTACTCAGAACACACGTCGCATAGAGGCTTTGGAGACTGCGGACACAGCAGTGCTAGCCAGACTCTCTCTATTGGAAGAGGTCGTGACCCAGCAGAAGGCCCAGACGATTCATCTTCAACTGCGGTTAGAAGATACAGAGAACCGCAATCGCCGTAACAACTTGAGGTTGAGGGGAATTCCGGAAGCCACCGGGGGCCCTGACTTGAGGGCGGCTGTCACGGCCATATTCAACGGCCTGCTGGGTATGCCTCCAACAGACATGCTTGAGCTGGACCGAGTGCATAGAACACTAGGCCCCAGAGGTACGGATGTGAATAGGCCCAGGGACGTATTGTGTCGTGTACACTTCTTCAATATAAAGGAGGAAATCCTGTGCAACGCATGGAGACAAGGTACTGTGGACTTTGACGGGGCGGAGGTCCAAATATCACCTGATGTATGCCCGCAAACCCTGTACAGAAGACGCCTTCTCAAGCCCCTTACAGATCTCCTACAGGCCAAGGGAGTACCCTATCGCTGGGGTTATCCATTCTCGATGACGATTGGTAGGGGCGACGGATCTTTCAGACTTTGCCACCCGCGCCAACTACCAGACCTTGCAGCTTACCTCGATTGTGAGCCCCTAGAACTGCCGGACTGGCTGGACACCTCATCCATGGATGGGGCAACTTTTCAGCCTTTTTTCCCCAAGTTTCAGGTGGTTCCTCTCCGAGTTGGAGTAAACCCATAGGAACGCCTGTGTTAACATTGTTTCCTGTTAATTTACCTTTTTCCTTTCCGCACTAGGGTCAGACGTTGCCTCACCCGTGGTGTGACTAGTGCTCTTTTTCTCTTTCTGTCTCTTGCTTCTCTGTGTCCAGTCTGAGTGTTTGTTCTGTCCCCCGTATAGTGTCTTTGTCCAGCTCCCTTGCGTGTCTGTTTGTGCCCAGACCCGGGAATCCGAGAGCTGACCTCCAGGAGGGGGGCCCGGCTACCGAGGACCGAAACCACCGGTGGGAACTGCAGTGGTCTGTCGGAGCACGCCAACAGCGGGTCTACAGGAACGGTGAGCTAAATTTAGAATCATGTCGATTAATAATGTGACCTCATTTAATGTTAGGGGGCTACATGTCCCTGAGAAAAGATCAAATATACTTAACGAGCTGTGGCGACAAAGGGCGCATATTGCATTCCTACAGGAGACCCATTTTAAAGTGGGTCAAATACCCAAATTGGGTAACCACAGATATTCAACAGCCTACCATGCCCCATCCCTGGATTCCAAATCCAGGGGGGTGAGCATGGTGTTGGACAAATCCCTGCCATGGAACTATGTTGACCAATATGCAGACCCGTAGGGGAGAATGCTCTTAGTGAAAGGGGACATACATGGTAATAGGGTAACCTTCGCCACGGTTTACGCCCCGAACTCTGGTCAGACCCAGTTCTTGGAATCCCTCTGGACACAGCTGGAGGCATTTGCAGAAGGATTGTGGATTTTAGGGGGGGATTTTAACCTTGTACTAGATTCTTCATCAGACTTCACAAAGGGTATCTCACAGATCTCGCACGCACAGAGGAAGAGAATCAAACGATGGATGTTTGACCTCCAGCTGATAGACCCCTGGCGCATTCAGGACCCCACTGGTAGAGACTATACGCATTATTCGGCTTCCCACAGATCATATTCGCGCATTGATTTTTTCCTGATGCAGCACGCAGCGCTGCCGCTGGTGACTGGCACATCCATAGGCACCTCGGCCTTGTCTGATCACTCGCCCGTACATCTAAGTGTACTTGTAGGGGACAAAATTCGCCCACCGTTTACATGGCGGCTGAACGAATCCCTGATAATGGATGAGGAAGTCCTTGCAAATCTCAAAATGGAGCTTACACATTACTTCAGGGAAAATGCTGTCTCAATACAGAACCCGCTTACTGTGTGGGAAGCGCATAAGTGTGTAATTAGAGGGGCATTGATCAGACTGGGTACGCAGCGGAAGCGTCAGCGCTTGCGTCGTGTAGATGAGCTCTATGCGCAGTTGAGAGACCTGGAACTCCGCCACAGAACAGCGTTAGATGGAGACCTCTTGGCTGCATTGACCAAGACAAGACTAGAACTAAACGAACTCCTACTAGACAAAGTTAAGGCCCAGTTATGTAGATCATGCCGTACGTTCTACGAATTCGGAAATAAACCCGGGAAACTCCTAGCGCGCGCACTGCGAGACTCGCGCTCCCGTACATACATACCCTCGGTACACACGTCTGGGGGCGGGCTGGTCCACAAATCCAAAGAAATTGCGAGACAATTCCACGCGTTCTACACTGACCTGTATAACCTACGCCGGGACACCAGATCGCAGGGGTCCCCAACCCGGACCCAGGCGATCCGATCATACCTGGCCAACTCGGGCATGCCCCGACTAACAGAGATGGCTGCTCAGAGCCTGGAAGCACCTATCTCGCTCTTAGAATTCGAAAATGCCCTGAAAACTATGAAAACTGGGAAAGCACCAGGCCCTGACGGACTCACTTTAGTTTACTACAAATCCTTTCAGGGGCTCCTGGGGAGCCATTTCACGGAGGCCTTCAATTCGATCCTTAAGGGAAACGAGCTACCGAGGGACTCTCTTAGGGCCCACATTACGGTCCTTCCTAAGGAGGGAAAGGACCCCTCTCAATGCGCCTGTTACAGGCCCATATCGCTGCTAAATACGGACCTCAAGATGTTCACACGCATTCTTGCGTCCCGCAATCTTCCCTTCTTGGATGACCTTATCGGGATGGAACAGGTGGGATTTGTTCCAGGCCGAGAGGCCAGGGACAACACCATCAGGACACTAAACGTGATCCATCTCGCTAGAACACGCTCACAACCGCTCCTCCTGCTTTCCCTAGATGCGGAGAAAGCGTTTGACAGGGTGAGCTCAGCTGGTCATTTTTGAGGGAAGTGTTGGAGTATGTTGGACTGGGGGAGAGTGGATAGGGTCATTGTACTCCAACCCCACAGCAGTGGTGCGCATTAATGAAACTTTATCTGAACCCTTTTCCATCTCGAACGGAACGCGCCAGGGATGCCCTCTGTCTCCCATTATTTTCATACTAACCCTCGAACCGCTCATTAGGACAATCTATGCGTCCCCGGACATTAAGGGATTGGACTGTGGTACGAGACAACATAAGGTGGCGGCTTATGCCGATGACCTGCTGCTGTATGTTACCCTCCCAGAGGTTTCCCTACCCAATATCATGCAGGTGGTGCGGGTTTATGGCCATTTGTCGAATTTCAAACTGAATTGGAGTAAGACAGAGGCATTGAACATCTCCATCCCGGAGGGACGTCTAGCAGGATTAAGGGACTCTTTCAGGTTTCGGTGGGTGACTATCCCCGCGGACATCCGTAAGACGTTCACTTTGAACTTTGTCCCACACCAGAAAAGGATTGCATCTGATCTGGCCACCTGGGACCGACCCATGTTTACATGGTTGGGGAGGAACAATATATTAAAGATGGTGGTCATGCCGAGGCTGTTATATTTACTTCAGACACTCCCGGTATCGGTCCCAGTGAAGTTCCTTCGTCAGCTGCGATTCAGCTTTCTGGCTTTCTTATGGATGAACAAGAGAGCGCGACTGAGACATCAAATCCTGTCCAGGGCTAGAGGGAAGGGTGGACTGAGCTTTCCCGACCCAGTGCTATACTACAGGGCAGCTCAACTGTCAGTGGTGGTGGATTGGTGCTGTAATTCCAGCCATAAGCTATGGGTGGCCCTGGAACAACTGGACTGTGAAGCACCCTTGCAAGGTGCTCCCTGGATCTACCCCAAACTGCCGCTCTCATACTGGTCGAACCCCTTGGTTCGGGCCACGATGAAAGCGATAAGCGGGACATTGGCTAACCGACTCAAAAATTAGGGGAACAGAAGGAGCTATGCTGTATGCAACAAATGTAAATACCAATCTCCAGGGTTTCAAATAAACTATGCAAAACTAGAAAATCCCCTGTACAAAGAAATCCCTAATTGGAGCTGGTCTAGTAAACAGGTTTACACATGTAAAGTGTTTGTAAATAACAATATTTAATAGTAACAAAATAATCAGTAAGAACACCTACAACAAGACATTTAAAAGCAATTAAAATGACTTCCCTTAGGACAACCCAGTATGCATGATAATCTAAGCGGCCGATAGTCACTGGTGCAAGCACAATGGCAAAAATCAAAGGTGGATACTTTGTATCGGAGCTTACTCACATCGTGTGTGGCTCAAAGTGGGGGATAATCCTTGTTGGATCCTGTGCTGATGTATAATTCTCAATGGAGCATGACTGTATGTAGCAATTCCAGAGAATCCAGCTCTTTTTTGTTAATGCCAGAGATCCTGGGGATGTCTCTCCACCCACTGTTCGATGCTCACACTCGCCCGCGGGGTTCAATTTCCAATCTGTGGAGGTAACATCCGAGGGAGTTTCGGCATGTGCGGCCGCACGGTAAGATGATCTCTTCTCCCACCTCTGTCTCTCCTAAACAGGTTATACCCCTCTATATTAGTAGCCCAGTCATGCGTGCTGTCCAGCCAGGTTTCCGCTATACCCACTATGTCGAAGTCCTCTTCAATTAACCTAATTTCAAGCTCCTCTATTTTGTGCAGTGACTTTGTCAAAAGAAATGGCACCTGCTGTAAATATCAAGGTACCTTCCAGTGTCAGAGATGCAAATTCTGTCGATTTGTCCAGACTGTAACTGAGATAACTACCCCTCGGGGGAAGCGTTCCAAAGTTCATCACTTTGTTAATTGCGAGACAAAGGGTGTTATTTACCTGATGTTATGCAAGTGTGACATGTTTTATGTTGGGAAAACGAAACGAATGTTTAAGAATAGAATCTCGGACCATCTGACCGACATATCGGCCAGAGATCTGAGGTCACCCATAGTGAGGCATTTTGTAAATATACATAACAGACAAATCGACAGACTTCGCTTCTTTGCGCTGGATAGGGTCCACCAACCCAGACGTGGGGGGGATTGGGACAAATCTCTTCTACAAAGGGAATGTAGATGGATCCATCAAACGGAATCTCATGAGGCCCCTGGCTGAATGACATGATTAATTTTAGTTGCTATCTCTAAGGTCAAGTGGTACATCAAACATAATGCTTCTTGTTTCTATGTGTAAAATTTATATACACTGTATTTCTTTACATGGTTATTTTCCTAGTGTTGAGAACAATACATATACATAGCCTGATCAAACTATGTGGAGGACTCTCTAGATTCCGAATTATGCTGGTTCACAATGGACAATACTCCTTTATATAGATCCAGGTTACCTATTATGTCAGTTTTATAGATTCATTCGAGTTAATATTCATTGTATGAGAATTCATCCCTGGATTTAATATTCTACAGGGATATACATAGATAGGCACAGTTTTATAGAACCATTAGATCGCTATGGTGATGAGGGTCACAAAAATACATTTGATTAAAATTCATGAATTTATTACTTATCTCATAGTCCATTGATGATCCAGCATATCCCGGACCCTATTGGAAAATGTTTGATTCGAATCATGCAAACTCGTTATGTTCTTTTGTTAAGGGGGATCTCGGTTTTGGAGAGCCCCTTTATGTTATACTTTCCAGCACATCTCCTATGGGGAGGATTTTAGTGTTGTACGGGTAGGCAAGACGAAAGTTTATTATTCAGTTTACATGTCGGGTTAAGTATATGTTTGTATAAGGGAGGGTGATAAACCTGGGAAATGTATGTATTTATGGCACAGGTGCCAGTATTCTGTACTCTTATTTGTAATAATGAATAGCCTTGGATCATGGGCCTGGATATGATTGTGTGAAATCTGGATCCAAATTAGCCCTAATTAATTGGCTATTTAATACACCTTCACGAGACACCAACTACACGCCCCTCTGAGGAAGCCCCGTTTGATTAGGGGGAAACGCGTCAGGGTAACGTGTGCTAAAACTTCCCTGGATACCCACAGCAGACTCTTACTTTCTACATGCGACCAGTGAGAGTGAAAACTATATTGTTTTTCAATCAAAGGGACGGAACCAAGACGGCCTGGACACTGTCTGGTTTGCAGCAGCTGACTAGCCTGTACAATTTAGGCTGAGATCGAGAAGTGCGAGCGGGTTGTTGCCACTTGATCTCCTTCAGCTTTCAGCTTTACCGCAGTACGGACACACCGCCGTGGGGATTCTAACATATTACATCTTACGTGCGGCCGCACATGCCGAAACCACCTCGAATGTTACCTCCACAGATTGGAAATTAATCCCCGCAGGCGAGTGTGAGCATCGAACAGTGGGTGGAGAGACATCCCCAGGATCTCTGGCATTAACAAAAAAGAGCTGGATTCTCTGGAATTGCTACATACAGTCATGCTCCATTGAGAATTATACATCAGCACAGGATCCAACAAGGATTGTCCCCCACTTTGAGCCACACACGATGTGAGTAAGCTCCGATACAAAGTATCCACCTTTGATTTTTGCCATTGTGCTTGCACCAGTGACTATCGGCCGCTTAGATTATCATGCATACTGGGTTGTCCTAAGGAAGTCATTTTAATTGCTTTTAAATGTCTTGTTGTAGGTGTTCTTACTGATTATTTTGTTACTATTAAATATTGTTATTTACAAACACTTTACATGTGTAAACCTGTTTACTAGACCAGCTCCAATTAGGGATTTCTTTGTACAGGGGATTTTCTAGTTTTGCATACGACATTGGCTAACCCTGGTCTCTCCCCGCAGCCCTCCCCTCTGGTGCCATTGATAGGGAACCCGCATTTCCCCCCGGGCCTGCATACTCCACTGACAAGGACCCTGACTGCATCAATCCGGACTAGATTGTATCAGTTTCAAGAGTCAGAACAATGGCTATCCATGACACAGATTAGGGCCCTGACTGACCCGCCGCTCAGAATGTGGAGCGCCATGCAGATACGCCACTACCTGAGCACATCTCATACGGGAGATCTCCCCCTACGACAACGGACAGAATTTGAGAAACTGTGTGAGAAGGCGGAGCCAGTGAGACACGCGCTGTCGTATCTTGTCGAATGTCTCCGTAGTCCCCCGGACCTCCCTCCTCCTTACTTTGTCAGGCAATGGGCTGCAGATCTGGGCGTGGAATTGGAGGCTGAACAGGTGGACCATATGGTACACTTTGCTCTCAAATCCTCGGTGTCCACTAAATATCAGGAAGCTGGTTACAAACTGCTGACAAGATGGTACAGGGTTCCAAAGACGCTACACGCTATTTATCCGTCGGTGTCAGAAACGTGTTGGCGTTGTGAGGAGGAGGTAGGATCCCTGCTACACGTATTCTGGGAATGTCCTAGGGTTGCCCCGTTCTGGGCTCAGATTGCGACTCTAGCCCAGAAGATCACAGGCCTGACTTTACCGTTTACTCCGTTGGTGTATCTTCTCCACTTGGCACCCTATCGCGAAAATCATATAAACGCTCCCTACTGATCCATTTGCTGAATGCAGCGCTGGCGTGTATACCAGCACTGTGGAGGCAATCATGCCAACCCTCTATAGCGATGTGGGTAGGAAGAGTGGAGGAGATCAAACTGATGGAGGACCTCACGTCTTACATAAAAAAGACCAAGCAGAAGTTTGTTGCTACATGGGCAGCATGGTACCAGTTCAGGGACTCTCCGGAATTCCCACCAGGGATGAGTCAAAGGTGGAGCGGCCCTCAGGAGGCTGGGCATCCGCGGAACCGCAATTGGGTGGCTGTTCTTTCCCCTTCCCTAATTGTCCTGTCTTTGTGTTACATGTATTCTTGCTTTTCTCGTCTTGCTGTTCTTTTCTCTTGTGCTCTTTGTATGTATAAGTGGAACTATCCGCTCTAGATGGAGGGGTAGCATCCGTAGTACTTTCTCTTAAGTCCTACACCAGTAAAACGGAAAATGTCTTGAGAGTGCTGGTGCAGACCGTAATAGATATATGGTGTGGGAATGGCTTTGGGGTGGGGGGGTCAGGCCTGAGGTGTTTATGTATGTAACTGTTGACATATGTATATGTTTGTACATGCCTGGCCGCAAAGCCTGAAAAAGTTTTCTTGTTGGTACTGTACGGTGCTCTCATGCTTGTATAAATAAAGAATTTAAAAAATAACCCCCACTGATCATCATAACCCCCACTGCTCATCATAGCCCGCACTGATCATCATAATCCGCTCATCATAGTCCGCACTGTTTATCATAATACACACTGATCATCCTAATCCGCTCATCATAA
>NW_017307476.1:511919-519510 GCF_000935625.1 Nanorana parkeri | reverse complement strand
ATCATAACCCCCCACTGATCATCATAACCCCCACTGATCATCATAACCCCCACTGATCATCATAACCCCCACTGATCATCATAACCCCCACTGATCATCATAATCCACACTGATCATCATAGCCCGCACTGCTCATCATAATCCACACTGATCATCATAGTCCGTACCGCTCATCACAATCCGCACTGATCATCATATTCCTTACCGCTCATCATAGTCCAAACTGCTCATCATAATCCGCACTGATCATCATATTCCTTACCGTTCATCATAGTCCCCACTGCTCATCATAATTCGCACTGATCATCATAGTCCGCATCGCTCATCATAGTCCCCACTGCTCATTATAATCCGCACTGATCATCATAGTCCGCACTAATCATTATTAGCTTCGTTTCGGATTTCGTTTTACCGAATTTGGGTCCTATATGTGTTTCATTTCGGAATTCGCCCCTCCTATGGAGACTCTCATAGTTTAGAGTTAGGACCGCACTATAAGAGGTGCCTTGGCGCGGCAGTGCGGCTTACACATCCTCGGCTGAAGACGTGTATCCAAACCTCTGTCATTATCCTTAGTGGTGAGACATGTTGTTTTACATGCTGGTTTTGTGAGTGTGCCATGATGCCTTTCTACTGTTTTACTTACACTCTAATGTCCCCCCACAGTCACACTATTATTATTATACATTTATATAGCTCTGACATACAGTATACCGCATTGCTGTACAGAGAACACTGAGACAGTCACATCCATCAAGCTTGGAGCGGTGGAAGTAAAAAAAAAAAAAGTGGTGTGCAATATAGTGAAATGGAAAGTGTAAAATTATACAGCAATCAATGCAGAATGGCACCGGCTATAGAGGACTACAAATCCCAGCAATAATACATTACACAGCACAATGCAGAATATACCACCAGCTATAGAGGAATACAACAAATCCCAGCAATACAATATACATACAGTGTATAATGTATTGCTAGTATTTGTAGTCCTCTATAGCTGATGTACATATACAGCGCAATACACCATCAGCTATAGAGGAATACAACCAATCACTATCCCAGCAATACATTTGATACAGCATGTGGGGGGGGGGGGGGGGGGGCGCTAGCTGTTAGTACATATACAGCGCAATACACCATCAGCTATAGAGGAATACAACCAATCACTATCCCAGCAATACATTTATACAGCACGTGGGGAAAAAGTGCCAGCAGTCTTACCTGCACACTCGTCAAGCAACTTTACTTTCTTCCCCTGAGATCTTGGGACTGTCGGCAGCTGCCGTTCCCCCAAGCTGCAGTCTCCCTGCAATGACGTGATCATCTTGGCGGTCAGCGTCTTTGCGGGCAGCGGCGGGAGAGACCTCATAGCTTGGTAAAACAGGGAGGAAGTGCAGCATGTGGCATGCGGCGCGTGTGGAGCCGCGAACAGGGGTAACTAATCGAAAGCCGACTAATCGATGATGGAAAACGATGACAACGTTTTCCGGCATCGATTTTAATCGACTTAGTTGATTAGTTGTTGAAGCCCCAGTAACATCAGTCTCTGTGCAGAGGAGCTTACACTCTAATGTGCCCCCTCAGTCACATCAGTGAACTCTGGGATTAGTGATATAACTTCCAAATGGTCCAAGATCAGAAGAGCAGCGGCGCCGATGGGGCCCCAGCCTGCTCCAATGCATGGCCCAGGGTTCAGTGCTAGGCCCGATCCTGTATATCTTATTTAGAAATCTCCTAGGGATTAGAATATACAGTACAATTTCCTTTTTTGCGGATGTCACTACACTGTGTAGGGCATTGTTTTCTGAACACAACATAAATGCTCTTCAGAATGACTTGGATAAAACTGAGGCCTGGGCCGCTAAATGGCAAATGGAATTTAATATTGAAAAAAAACACACGGGGGCGAGGAACATGCATGCTAACTACTGCCTAGGGGGTGCTACACTTTAAAACATACCTGTGGGTCCTCATAGATCATAAATTTAGCACTAAAAATGGCAAGAAGAGAAAAAAGTGGGGTTTTTGAGGCACCAAGTGACAAGTCCAATGAACTACAAGATTTGATGAAATAAATTATTTATTATAATCCAGTACAAAAAATAAAAACGTCACAATTGATAGTATATCATAAAAGGGAGAAAACCTCCTAACACCCACTAAGTTCCAAGATAAAGGTCATACTAAACATGATAAAGGAATGTGAAAACATGATTGTACTAAATAATACCATATGATACAATAGATGGATGTACATGAACTAGACAAGCATATAAAATAGAATACAATCCCATTCATAGTTTAGAGATGTAGAAGCCTTATCTGGAGCCAAAATAGTGGGTGATAACAATATGCTCTTCGCGTTTCGCTCCATTAGGCGCTTCATCAGGAATAGGAGGTGATCTGAAGATCCTAGAAAAAAAGACATAAATAATAAATCCTCAAAAACATTTCATAATTAGAAGATTAAAGCATCATTGCTTAACGGTGCCAACCATTCTTACCCCTTCAGTGTGAAGCCAGCGAGTGCACATACTGCGTGCCGGACGACCCGGGGAGACACGTAATCCCAGGGTGAGTGTAAGGTACTGGCCGTGGTCTGGTAGGATCTCAGCTACAGACAGTAATGCACCATGGAATAAGTAGTAACAGGACTAAGCTGTGGCAATCAAAAGCAGTGTTTTAATCCAAGTAAAGTCACATAGCAACAAACTGATAAGCAGGGAACATGCAGTGTTTGTAATCCAGGTAAAGTCACTTAGCAACAAGCTGATAAGCAGGTAACATGCAGTGTTTGTAATCCAGGTAAAGTCTATGAGCAGGTAATAGTAATGGTTGAAACAACCAGCAATGATTAATGGAAGTTCACCCGCTGGCCATAGGACACAGTGAATTGAGGTAATGGTAACCTCAATTCACTGTGGCAGTATGTTGTGGTAGGAATCAGCTCTCCCAAGTGGGTTGCAGGACAGAGTCCTGAGAAGTAGTGTGGGGATTTAGGAGATCCAGACGAGGATGTCAGCACAGTAGGTTGGCGTCTTCCTCCTTGCACGGATAGTCCATGGTCCCATCGCATTCTGACCACGTGAATCCCTTCAAGAATTGGGTGCTGCGGTAGTCAACGGGTGGCAGCCGTAACAATCGATTTACCTGATGAAGGGGATCCTTTGTGACCCCGAAACGTTCGTTGTTTTTTACCACGATGCACGTCAATAAATAGATGTATTTTGCAAATTTGGAGTGCCGGTGTCTCTGCTTTAGCTTCCTCCTTGCACGGACACCGGCCCACTGTGCAATTGTGGCTTAAAACAGCTGAGGGGGCGGAGCCAGCTAGCTCCGCACCTGGAAAGGAGATCAGGCCTGTATGTTACAGTGAGGGAGGATGGACACCGGAGTCAGAGGCTGTACCGAGGGGTATTAGTAGTATAGTGGGAGAGGCAAATTACCTCATAACCACAACAGATCCACCTATCAATAAGGGTATTAAGGGTAATAAGGTCCACCAACCATACTAAGCCAACCAAACATTATACATCATAAACGCCCTTCAATTGATATAGATACCCGGAGTAACAACCTGGGATAAAAGTTTACATGGATATAGGGCAGGTTTTCCATTGAGGAGAACCCTAACTCCCATCTAAAGTTATAGGAGATGCACATTACCTCTCTGGGCCGTTTGTCACCAATGAAAGGACACGGGACAAAAAGGGGGGATTTAGCGTGATGGTGCCTCAGGGCAACCTCCTGTCATCCTCCCCCACCGAACGCCGCCGGTACAAGTGAGGCCATCTCCAGCCATTCACTAAAGATACCGGCGGCGCCGTGCGGGCATATAAACGGCAGCGTGTGACATGACCTCCTAGAGTGTCCCACCCTCCAGCCAATGAGCGGTGAGCTAGAGGGACACTCCCCCCAGTGGAGAGCTCAGTACCTCCCCAATGGGATGTTACAGGGGGCCGGGGGATCAAAAGGTGCCGGTCGTTCAAAAAACGACAATGCCCGCACAACCTGGGAGAAAGGGGGACCAGAATATGTCCCCATCCTGGATGGAAAGCATCTCCCCTGATTCCCGGCCAGATAGTGAGCACATAGAACCACCCCACACCGAGGTAGGCAAAGATGGCAACCTACAAAGCAAGTAGCTCAAATGCAGAAAATATAAGAGCCATATAGATAATAAGATCGATACATAAAAAGCATATAGAACATACATAATGGCAGTTCCAAAATTGTAATCATGGTTTCACAGGTATTATACATGATATTCAACAAGATACATAAATAGATATATTACTCAGTTTATACAAAATCAGTAAATACATAATGACTGAACAAGAAAAAAAACAAAGAATATGTCCAATGGTATTAGAAGGACTCAGTTCTGCCACAATAAGATGGAAAAATGTTACTGCATTGAACAAAAATTGTTACGATGAGCAACACAATAATATGTAGCGAACACTAAACATACTCAGAAAAAATACAGTAGGAGAGCTCTTAATCATATATCCCCATCACCCCCAAGCAACACCCAGAGAAACAAGATGGGACAGAAAAATGGGGAATAAAGAAACCACTACAGGTGTGAAAGTGCGGGGGAAACATTTCCCGCACATATAGTTATTTACTCACTGAAGATATACAGGTGAAACTCGAATAATTAGAATATCGTGCAAAAGTAATTGCAGTAAGTGCTGCGAAAGGGGCCCAAACCAAGTACTGAGTACATATGCATGCTTGTACTTTTCAGAGGTCCGATATTGTTCTATGTACAATCCTTGTTTTATTGATTGCATGTAATAATCTACTTTTTTGAGGTTGTGGATTTGGGGTTCTTGGGGTTTTCATGAGCTGTAAGCCATAATCATCACAATTATGACAAATCACGGCTTGAATTATCTTGCTTTGCATGTAATGAGTCTATCTCATATATTAGTTTCACCTTTTAAGTTGCATTAGTGAAATAAATGAACTTTGCACGATATTCTAATTATTCGAGTTTCACCTGTATGTAGGTGTAGATAAGGATGTAATTCATTAATATGAACCATACTATCCTCACGAAGGGCGAGTAGATGCCAAAAAGGGGTGGAATACAGAGTTAAAAAGGAAAGCTGACCTAAAAGGTATACTTAAATAATATTAATTTCCAAGGAGTTGGTATAACAGTTTCCACACCCTCTACAGACCCATCCTATTAATTTGTTGCAAAGGGAATTTAAAGAACAGTACCCAAAGACAAAACCAGTTTAGATGAATATTAGGCCACAGCTCATAAAGCCAGCAAAGGGGAATAGATGTAGGGAAAGAGGGCCATATTTGATCATGAGTCCCTGCAACTCTAGAGGAATGGTTTGAAGCTCAAAGCCTCATTTAAGCATGGAGTCTATATATCCATCCCATTTCTCTACAACTTTCTGATCTAAATTTCCACCCCGTATATTATCCTCGATGTACTCCAAGCCATACAAAGACAGCGGCGTTCGGTGTGGGAGGATGACACGAGGTTGCCCTGAGGCTCCATCACGCTAAATCCCCCCTTTTTGTCCCGTGCCCTTTCATTGGTGACAAATGGCCTAGAGAGGTAATGTCACACCCGCTGGGGTTTCTATAACATGGTGAGGATCACAACTGCGGAAATGAGGGTTCTCGGTGTGGAATCTAAACGGCACTCAGTCACGAACCCCAGGCGTCACTCTCAATCAGTGTCGGAGAGTTTGGGGTTCTTGCATCATACGCCGTAACACCAAAACAAAAATAAGAAAACGAATGAGTTGGAGTAATCAGGGCATAACCCCACCTAGACTTATAGGTGCTTACTTTACCAATTTGCATGAGCCTCCACAGTCTTGAAGTAACAGAATCTTACTATTCCGTATATTAGGTGGTCTTTCTAAATCAGATACAGCTCACACAGTACCGTAGGCCTAGGCAGTCCATATATGGTGGATATAGATCTCACAATAGTACAGGTTAGGCAATCCTTATGTAGTAGATATGGATATCACAATACTATAGGTTAGGCAGTCCATATATGGTGGATAAAGATCTCACAATAGTATAGGTTAGGCAATCCTTATGTAGTAGATATGGATATCACAATACTATAGGTTAGGCAGTCCATATAAGTAGCATATAACAAGCCCAGAGAATTGCGGGGTACTTGCGCTTTAGGTGCAGATGTCTGCAATGTCCAAGATCACAGCTAGAGGTGTAGGGTAGTCCGGCCTTTGGCGTTGGTGAACGAATGCCTGTGCTGCGAGGTTCCTGGGTGTTGGGGCATGAGAACCCAATAGTGAACACCCTACAGCGTTCACAGCCAGTTTAAATAGACCGCGGGCGAGACGTCACGCGGCCGCGGCGCACTTCCGCGTTCCAGCGTGGAACGCATAGTACCTTCCCTAATGGGGGAGGAACCCTTCGGCGGTTTCCCCTGCTGATGCGTTCCACCGTGGAACGCAAACGGGATGCGACCCGGAGCAGCGGCACGTTACAGTACCCCCTCCTCCGGGGTTCCACGAGGGCGAAGGCTTAGAGGGATACCTGCTTTGAAACCTCTGCTTCAGCAGTGGAGCGTATACATCTTGGGCACTCTCCCATGAATCGTCAAGTGGACCATACCCCTTCCATCGGATGAGATACTGGAGGCATCCAGTATACTGGAGGCATTCCCCTGCCCGAGTGGGCAGCCGGTTCGGAAAAGGGTTAGCCCAGAATGGTTTGAGCAGCGAGACGTGAAAAGAGGGGTGTATCCTTAGATCCGGAGGAAGTTTGAGTTTCGTCGCGTTCGGGTTGATCACTTTTTCAATGGTGAATGGTCCAATGAACTAGCAAAACAAATGACAAACGCACTCAACAATTCGTCACCAACCATACAGTAAGGTGCACACGAAATGGGCTTTGAACAGTAAAACAGTAGGAAGGTATCATGGCACACTCACCAGCATGTAAAACAACTTGTCTCACCACTAAGGTTAATAACAGAGGTTTGGATACACGTCTTCTGCAGAAAATGTGAAAGCCGCACAGCCGCGCCAAGGCACCTCTTATAGTGCGGTCCTAACTCTAAACTATGAGAGTTTCCATCTTGGAGCACATGGGGGCAGAAGATTTCAAATTGGTTGCAGGAGACTCTCATAGTTTAGAGTTAGGACCGCCAGTGGCGTAACCAGAGTTATGGGCGCCCGGGGCAGACATTTTTTTTCCGCCCCCCCCCCATATTATATAAACATCCACTGGAACTGTACCCCCCACCCCCACACATATATATCAGCTAAGGAACTACAAGTCCAAGTATGCCATCATTGTCCCTGTACACCCCCCCCCCTCACACACACACATATCACCCAGGGAACGGCAATATCTGGTTGTTGTACAGGGGCAATGAGGGCATGCTGGGACTTGTAGTTTCCTAGCTGATATGTTATGAAGCTGTATTCCACCTGAAAGTACTACAATGACATTATAGAACTAATAATAGAACATAAAATAAAACTTTTTTTTTTTCTAATACTCACCTGATTCCTGGATCCACCAACAAGCGCAGCCTCCCGTCTCCCATGCTGTTAGAAGTTGCATACAGCGC
>NW_017307476.1:499583-509182 GCF_000935625.1 Nanorana parkeri | reverse complement strand
TGGGCTTCCTCCTGACAAACCTGCACCCAATTTGAAATCTTCTGCCCCCATGTGCTCCAAGATGGAGACTCTCATAGTTTAGAGTTAGGACCGCACTATAAGAGGTGCCTTGGCGCGGCTGTGCGGCTTTCACATTTTCTGCAGAAGACGTGTATCCAAACCTCTGTTATTAACCTTAGTGGTGAGACACTAAGAGAATCGTACAGTGTATGGAAGGCGTGCGACCGTTTCTACTGTACGGTCGCACGTCTTCCATCGAACTGGTCAGCGGCCAGTATGTAACCCAGTGCAGAGTTCAGCGGTCAGTATGTAACCCAGTGCGGAGGTCAGCGTTCAGTATGTAACCCAGTGCAGAGGTCAGCGTTCAGTATGTAACCCAGTGCGGAGGTCAGCGGTTAGTATGTAACCCAGTGCGGAGGTCAGCGTTCAGTATGTAACCCAGGGCGGAGGTCAGCGGTTAGTATGTAACCCAGTGCGGAGGTCAGCGGTCAGTATGTAACCCAGTGCGGAGGTCAGCGGCCAGTATGTAACCCAGTGCAGAGGTCAGCGGTCAGTATGTAACCCAGTGAGGAGGTCAGCGTTCAGTATGTAACCTAGTGCAGAGGTCAGCGTTCGGTATGTAACACAGTGCAGAGGTCAGCGGTCAGTATGTAACCCAGTGCACAGGTCAATGGTCAGAATGTTACACAGTGCGGAGGTCAGCATGTAACCCAGTGCGGAGGTCAGCGGTTAGTATGTAACCCAGTGCGGAGGTCAGCGGTTAGTATGTAACCCAGTGCGGAGGTCAGCGGTCAGTATGTAACCCAGTGTGGAGGTCAGCGGCCAGTATGTAACCCAGTGCAGAGGTCAGCGGTCAGTATGTAACCCAGTGCAGAGGTCGGCGTTCAGTATGTATACTAGTGCAAAGGTCAGCGTTCGGTATGTAACCCACAGCAGAGGTCAGCGTTCAGTATGTAACCCAGTGCACAGGTCAATGGTCAGTATGTTACACAGTGCAGCAGTCAGCATGTAACGCATTGCATCGTTCAGTATGTAACGCAGTGCAGAGGCCAGCGTTAAGTATGTAACGCAGTGCAGAGGTCAGCACGTAATGCAGTGCAGCGGTCAGTACGTAATGCAGTGCAGCGGTCACTATGTAACGCAGTGCAGCGGTCACTATGTACTATGTAAAACACTATGTAAAACCCGGCATCCGTAGTACCTCCGTGGGATATAAGCCGGCCAACCAATGTGAGCCAAAAATGGCAGCGAAACCTACCGAGGCTGCCGCATCTGAAAACACGTGTGGAGAATTGATGGTGGCCCTAGGAGCAAACATCGTAATGCCATTCCACCCGCTCAGAAATCTGTCCCACATGAACAGATCTGCCCGGGCATTGGCATTTAGATGAACTGATGCGTCCAATTCAGTATGTAACCCAGTGCAGAGGTCAGCGTTCAGTATGTAACCCAGTGCGGAGGTCAGCGGTTAGTATGTAACCCAGTGCGGAGGTCAGCGTTCAGTATGTAACCCAGTGCGGAGGTCAGCGGTTAGTATGTAACCCAGTGCGGAGGTCAGCGGTCAGTATGTAACCCAGTGCGGAGGTCAGCGGCCAGTATGTAACCCAGTGCAGAGGTCAGCGGTCAGTATGTAACCCAGTGAGGAGGTCAGCGTTCAGTATGTAACCTAGTGCAGAGGTCAGCGTTCGGTATGTAACACAGTGCAGAGGTCAGCGGTCAGTATGTAACCCAGTGCACAGGTCAATGGTCAGAATGTTACACAGTGCGGAGGTCAGCATGTAACCCAGTGCGGAGGTCAGCGGTTAGTATGTAACCCAGTGCGGAGGTCAGCGGTTAGTATGTAACCCAGTGCGGAGGTCAGCGGTCAGTATGTAACCCAGTGTGGAGGTCAGCGGCCAGTATGTAACCCAGTGCAGAGGTCAGCGGTCAGTATGTAACCCAGTGCAGAGGTCGGCGTTCAGTATGTATACTAGTGCAAAGGTCAGCGTTCGGTATGTAACCCAGTGCAGAGGTCAGCGTTCAGTATGTAACCCAGTGCACAGGTCAATGGTCAGTATGTTACACAGTGCAGCAGTCAGCATGTAACGCATTGCATCGTTCAGTATGTAACGCAGTGCAGAGGCCAGCGTTAAGTATGTAACGCAGTGCAGAGGTCAGCACGTAATGCAGTGCAGCGGTCAGTACGTAATGCAGTGCAGCGGTCACTATGTAACGCAGTGCAGCGGTCACTATGTACTATGTAAAACACTATGTAAAACCCGGCATCCGTAGTACCTCCGTGGGATATAAGCCGGCCAACCAATGTGAGCCAAAAATGGCAGCGAAACCTACCGAGGCTGCCGCATCTGAAAACACGTGTGGAGAATTGATGGTGGCCCTAGGAGCAAACATCGTAATGCCATTCCACCCGCTCAGAAATCTGTCCCACATGAACAGATCTGCCCGGGCATTGGCATTTAGATGAACTGATGCGTCCAAATCGCGAGTTTCCTGCAATAAAACTAACAATCTGGAAATAAACGACCTACCCTGAGAAATGATCCTCATGCAAAATTTAACATGCCCAAAAGGGATTGTTAGGCTGGGCACACACCTTACAAACATCGCAAGACTTTTGTCTTGCGATGGTTGTAAGGTACTTACGTAAAAAAACGTACGATCTGCCTATGTTGCATAGGCAGATCGTACTTGCGATGATCGCAAGCCATGCCCCCGGGGGGCGGGCTTCCGATTGGCCCTGTCGGCTGTTATTGTCCGGACATGCCACAAACCCGCCGAACATCGTACGATGCTCGGCGGGTTTTTGAACATGTCCGTAAGTTTAAAGTCGTGCGACCTTACAGTAGTAGAGGTCGCACGGCTTCCACACACCTTACGATAATCGTACGATCGCGGGATTTCCCGTGATTATCGTACGATTATCGTAAGGTGTGTGGGGACCTTAACTCTCTCTTAGTACAAACCTGGGAAATAACCAAGGAACGAACGCCTAATTTGATTCTGTCGAGCTTCTCTTGGGGCAGACTAGCCAACATCTCAGGTGAATTTAAAGAGATCCCTAAAAACTTGATCACTTCTGCAGGCCCATCTGTCTTGTGATCAGCAACTGGAATGTTTAACTGCTTGAAAACTTGCAAAAGAACTTGCAAATCAACGGGCACCTGTGAAGGGCTTTCAATCAACAGAAAATCATCTAGGTAATGAACAATATTCTGGCAACCTCGTACTTACAACAAAATCCACTCCAGAGCCTGCGCTAACTTGTCAAAAAGACTGGGGCTACTTTTGGAACCAAAAGTCAATTTGGTAGCAAAATAATATGCATCTCTCCACTTGATTGCCATCCCATTGCCCATTGCTTTGGACAGCCAAGAACCCCTACCTGTCTATAGAATGACCTGGATAGCCTGATCCACTGAAGCATCGGAATTCCTCTGACGGAATCAACGAATTGAGACTTGGTGCGTGAGAAGAATGAGGAGCAGACAAATCGTAAATCAAACTAAGTTTATTTGAATACTTCCCTTGCACCACCCCCACCGGGCTCACCCGCCATGCGTGAAAAGGAGGGGACTCGAAAGGATCTATGATGAAGCCCTTCTCTAACTCACTCCTTAAAAGCCCGTCCACTAAACCTGCATGTTTGAAAGCAGACTGTAGATTTGGACATTCAAACGTCTGCTGCGGCAAGGTAATGAGCCCAGTGTGAAATCCCCGGGAAAAACCTTCCA
The DNA here is from genome assembly GCF_000935625.1 of Nanorana parkeri. Classification (NCBI taxonomy): domain Eukaryota; kingdom Metazoa; phylum Chordata; class Amphibia; order Anura; family Dicroglossidae; genus Nanorana; species Nanorana parkeri. The sequence goes on along the minus strand of NW_017307476.1, from coordinate 505,451 downwards.
CCAAGAATGATCGGAACGGTTGAACTGGGTGAAACCGCAGTAGCCAATCTAAGTGCTCTACGTCCACCCGGCTCAGTCATGCCGAGGACTTCAAAGTACAAGCCGTAACAGGATGCGCCCAAAAACAACTGACACAGATGTGCAACAACCTGCACTGACTGTAGTTGCAAGCTGAGTAATTGAAGTTATTACAAAGCTACGCTTTCCCCCAAAAATGAATCGGTCTACCCAGTTTATCGTACTGTACCGCCTGCTGACTAGAACCCGGGGTGCTTTGACCTCTGGAGGTACTGGGAACAGCTGTTAGGTCAGCCAATGAACACCAAGTGGTAGTGTGGGCAGGAGACTGACATGTCGCACACACCGGAGATTTCAGACTGGTGAAATGCCTGCAAAACAGCTCCATGTCAATGTTGCTCCAGTTTGTAACTACCTGAAACTGGGCCCAAATGGCTGCCGCTTTGGCCGAGAAGGACCTGTGATAATCATAAAACGCCGAACCCCCATACTTATGCGCCAGATCCACCACCCTATAAAGGTAAGTGTCCAGTTCTTCTCTCCTGTGAGGGCTGGCAGAACACAACACATCCCTGAAAAGACTGAAAGCCAGCACGAATTCAGCCAGTGAAAACTTGCGACTAAGCCTTGGTCTTGAGAACCACGACACCTCGCCACAGGCGGAGGCTTTGTTCTCCGCCACGTCATGGGACGCTATTAACACGGATGCCAAATTGACATCCTTCCCCTCCAAAATATCCTTCTTAATACTGGGACGGACAAAATAAACTGGCGCCACCGAAGGTACCCCCACACCCTGTATAGGATTAGCTGCTGCCAACAAAGTAGGTATGGTACCTGCCACCGCAGCCAGAGGTGCCGAATCAGCAGCCGGCCCGACTACCTGAGGGGGGTCAGGACGCTTCTCCATCACCTCCATCCGGGTTTGTAAATCCTGAATGGAAGTCGTGAGAGTGTTCAACACTGCATGAATGTGCACCAACGAAGTGTTGATGGAAGTATTGTCATTACTCGTGGAAGGTCTAGCTGGTGCTGCACTAGGAAAAAGCAACTTGAACAGTTCCGCCTTTCTGGCAGTAGCCGCGAACGGAATGCCTCTTCTTAAAAGTTCAGCCGTCAGCTTTGGCACTGTCCACGACCTAAGGGATGGGATGCTGCCCTGTTCTGACCCTCTGCCCGGAGATGGAGGCAAGGACGCGAACTCCTCAATGTCTGAAGGCTGAGACATAACCACTGAAACAACCAAATAAAACAAATTATGATACGTGCGCCCTGGTGCCCACGTGCTAGGCAGACAAGGTGGCAGACTTAACCCCCCCCCCTCACCATGCAGCGTGTTTGGAACGTATGCGAATGCCAACGAGGCTGACACGAAGTATGTTTCTCATTTCCACTGACGTATGAAAAAGCGAGCCCGAGTTTGAATCTGCAACGTGACAGATCAATTATAAACGAATACTGCGGGCTAACGTACCTGCAGGCGTGGCAGGTAATATATAAGAATAGGAATTGTGGAAAACTGACCGTATGACGTATGGAACTAGTCTAAGAAATATGAGACAACGTACGCATGCTCTTTGTGACTGAGTGCGGCTGTATCTGTGCATGAAATGAACACACCCTCTGATGAAAGTATGTATGTATGTCCTCTCTGTTAATTTATTTATCTACCTAAACTTTTATTTGTACGTTTTTTTTTTCTTTCTTTTTTAACGTCGTGAGCTAACCGATGTGAGAGAAATACCAGCTATGATAAGCATGTACTGTATGAACTGACGCATAACGTGCCCAAAAATAACTGGTGAAAAGCAGCCCCAATTAATCAGAACCTGGTGAAAAAGCAGTTGCACATGCACTGACAATCATGCCCAGTTGAGAATTACAACCCCTCACACGAATTATGGAAATGCACCCTTAAGAACTCGTTTCAAAGAAATGACAGCTGAGCAAAACATTAAGCAACGTGCATGGCAGTGCTGACCCCTAGTGCTCAACCCGGAACTGCATGTAATGAAATATTCCTCCTAAATAGATCCCCCCTCCCTCCCTCACCTTCCCACACACAGCTCCACAAACAGATGCCGAAAGGTCCGATCGTAAATCCTCCGGAAGCACTCGTAGGTGAAGTGGGAGAGCCCAGCTTCCGCAAAACCCTCCGTCTCGTGGAGAGCTCGTAGCTGACGTCACCGACCCGGAAGTACAGATGACGTTCGTGACCCACCGACGTAAATCCCCTGTGAGCAGTGCCGTCTTTAAAGGCACAGGCTCCTCCCACAAATCCAGGCTAGCCTTCGGCCAGCCTTCAAACATATGTTATTGTTTGGATTTGGCAGAAAACAGGAAGGCATCATCAGCTGCCCCAGGGCCAAGCACTTTAAGTGCCCCAGAGCCTGGCACGGAGGAGGTGACTTAGCCCGCAGGAGGCCGCCAGCTCTGGTATACACTGTTGTATTTTTTAATGACTTTGCGTGTCACTTGCGGGTCACTAATCTACTAACTGACATATCAGTGCTGGATGTCGCAACACTTCTTAAAACTCAACCTTTCAAAAACTGAGCTCATGATATTTCCTCCTGCCCGTGCACCTTCCCCAAACTTTTCCCTTGAGATCGTTAACACAACTATCCAGCCCTCCCGCTATGCCAAGGTGCTAGGTGTCATCCTTGACTCGGACCTTACCTTTCTTCCCCTCACCACTCCAAGCTCCCCCCCCCCCCCCCCCCCCCCTGCCAATCCCTGCACTGGCTTCCAATAGCCCAAAGAATAAAATTCTAAATGTTAACAACCACTTACAAAGCTATCTACAACTCTGCCCCTGGCTATATCTCAAACATGGTCTCAAAGTATCACCCTAACCATCCCCTCCGCTCTTCAAAAGCTCTCCTGCTTTCCAGCTACCTCATCAACTCCTCCCATGCTCGCCTCCAAGACTTCACTAGAGTCTCTCCTATCCTATGGAACTCTCTACCTCAACCTGTCCGTCTATCTCCCACTCTGACTGCCTTTTAGGCTATCCTTTAAGACTCATCTTTTCAGGGAAGCCTATCCCACCCCAACCATAACCACTGAACCATCACTTTCTCAAAAAATTCATCCCCACACAGCTACCTTCTCATATATCACTTGCCCCTCCCTTTTAGATTGTAAGCACTCTCGTGCAGGGCCCTCCTTACCATCTTGTCTTGAATTGTATTGTGATTGTATTATCTTCCTTATATTGTAAAGCGTTGTGCAAACTGTTGGCTCTATACACTGAGTGGCCAGTTTATTATGACCATCTGACGTTTGTAGGCAAATTAGCTATAATTAGCTATAATTTCGCGCTGAAGTTGCTAGAGGGCCAGATCATTATAAATAGGGAAGCAGGTTGTTTACCACGACAGTAGAAGTGATTTTTATCTGAAGATATGGGTAAACAACGTGATTTAACAGCCTTTGAACGTGGCATTATTGTTGGCGCGAGCATCAGCAAAACAGCAGAATTCGTTAAATGTTCAAGAGGGGCTCATTGTTAAAGTGTTCAAAGACTGGACTGTCAGCTGAAAATCTGGGTCTGAACGTACGAATTGCGGCCGTCAGCGACTAGTCAATGTTAGGGCAGAACGGAGAGTGGCAAGACTGGTACAAGACAACAGAAGGGCAACAGTGCAGTGTCAGATTTCTCGCATCACCTTTCAACATCTGGTGGAGTCATCTCGTGGCCCAACGAAGTACTGATGGGTTGGTCATAATAATCTGGCCACTCAGTGTATAAATCCTGTATAATAATAATGACTTTCGGTCAAGTACCTGCTTTGCTTACTGTATTTTCCTTCTTTCATTTGCTGGATGGAGGTCCATTTTACGGTGGAGGATGCGCACCTGCAGCTTCTGGAGAGGGAGTGGGAGCCTCAGGAGGCCACCAGCTCTGGTATATACTGTTGTATTTTTTCATGACTTTCAGTCAAGAACAGACACCTGTTTTGCTTACTGTATTTTCCTTCTTTCATATACTGGATATAGCACAAGAGGTCCATGTCACACTAGAGCATGCGCACCTGCAGCTTCTGGAGAGGGAGTGGGAGCCTCAGGAGGCCACCAGCTCTGGTATATACTGTTGTATTTTTTCATGACTTTCAGTCAAAAACAGAAAACAGTTTTGGTAACTGTATTTTCCTTTTTTCATTTACTGGATATAGCATGAGAAACCAGACCAGAGAGGTCAAACATAAACCTTGCCATCGCGGAGATTCAGCAAACAGGGATGGCTTTGGAGGCCATGTAGAGGCTCTTCCACCAAAGGAGGGAGAGCCTCCAAAAAGCTGCAGACCTCCTGCACCGGTGTTAAGACACCCACTCCTCTGCCACCTTAAAATGCTGTTGTTTACCCAGTTGTGCATTTTGCACGGCCCAGTTGGCCATATTTTGGCATGTTTTCCATATTAAAAATGTTATATTTTTTTGAAATATTTTCCTCTGTTTGTGTGCGTTGGTTTTCCTTAGTTAATATGTATTGCTTTGATGGGGCTGTGACAGACCCCAGTACTCAGGATGAGTATGTCCGCCTCTGTATTCTTCCTTGCTCAGGAGATATGCAAACCGCTGATCTTTAGCTTGCAGTTTCCCCGGTCACTAGTTGAGAGCGAGTCTAGGGTGAAACAAACTCTGATTTATTGAGAAACTGTGCAACCTTTTATACAGAAAGTGATCAGATAAAATTATAATCCCATCACATCCACCCTACCCTCCCTAGACATTCTGACCGCACAACCCAGCAGGGGTCCAGCTGCTAAAGAGCCCCAGACAGCCATAGCAGAAGTCTGGCCAGCCGCAGGAGAATGTCATTGTCTTGAGCTCCTTGGAGTGCAAAGGGAGCTAACGAGGGGTGGTGCTGACAGTCTTTTGATGAACAGGTTACCCAGTATAACATAATTAAACATAACTCAACACCAATACACATTTAACTCATAAACTGATGAGCATGTCATCACAGCTCCCCCAAGTTAAAGGATGGCAGACACGGTGAGACCCTCTATGGGTCCACTTGGGGATGTCCATGATGTTACAGTCACCCTTCTAGTTCCGTTTGCCAAGATAGTCCATTGGCATTAGCATTGGGTTTTCAGAGCCAGTATTGAATGGTGAATTTGGACGGCTGTAGGGCCAGACTCCACCGCAACAGCCATCCATTGGCCCCGGACCCCCGGTTCAGCCAAACAAGGGGGGGACTCTATAATCCTAGGTCCGTAGTCGCTGGGAAGAAGGCTGGCCCCTCCAGGAGCCCAGGTCACAGTGGGTTCCGTGACATTTCTCCCCCCCCAATGGTAGACTAACCAGATCCCAGTCCCCCAACTCGTCTGGACCTCCGTTAGTCAGGCAGTATAAATCCCCATATTCCCTCCATGGGATCCCCTGCCTCTGCTGCTGGGGAGAGATGTTGTCTGCGCCTTTGTGAAAAACATGCTGCCTCTGGGGAGAAGTAAAGCTGGTATTTTCTCCTGGACACCAAAGCCACGTGCTGGTAGAGAGGCCAGCTTCCTGTTCTCCCATGAAGGTTGGAACAGACATCAGTGCGGGACATAGGCCAGTGGGGCTCTGCCCTGGTGCCAGCACTTCTGCTCAGGGCCGGATTTGCTCTCCCTGCTACCCCAAGGCCAGGTTCCGCAATGCACCCCCTCCCCGACAACCAGCCCCCCCAATCAACGGAGAATGGAACCGGATGGCAGGGGCGGCAGGGTTAGTTCTAATTTTTTTTTCTTTATTTTTTCTTACTTTTTTAACACTTTTTTTATTTTTATTTATTTTTTACATTTTTAGCTTGTTTTATTTATAATTTTCAATCTTATTGTTGATTTTTATTTTTCATAATTA
>NW_017307476.1:490805-498751 GCF_000935625.1 Nanorana parkeri | reverse complement strand
GGGGACTCCACGCCGCTGCCGCCCCTCTGCTACGTGCCGCCCCGAGGCCGGGCCTCGGTGGCCTTGTGAGGAATCCGGGCCTGCTTCTGCTGGGGAAACCACATCCTCAGTTCTGGCTTGCTGTTGGGGAGGGAGGACGGCTTCCTCCTCTACCTGGATTCTAAACTGCTGCTGGGGAGGAAGGACGACCACCTCCTCTCCCTGTATCCCAATTTGTTGCTGGGAAGGGAGGACGACTACCTCCCCTCCCGCACTGCTGATCTGCCACAAGGATAGAGGTTGACTATCTCTTCTCCCTGGAACTTCATCTGCTGCTGGGAAGAGAGGTCAGCTGCCTCTTCTCCCTGGAACTTCGTCTGCCACTGGGGAGAGAGGTGGGCTACCTCTTCTCCCTGGAACCCTGTTGCCAGCTCTTCAGCTGGGAGTGCATGGGACAGTGGTTCCTCTGCATTCAAATCTATAAGGTCCCCCACGTCTGAAGCTGGTGATGAGGAAATGGGGTTGGCTGCCATCTCTCCCAGGAGCTTCAGGGGAGCTATGGGTGCGGGGCAAAGGCTAGCAGCACTCTGCCCTGATGCCAGCTCTTCAGCTGGGACTAGTAGTTCCACTGCATTGGCCTGCCGTTTGGGAGAGCGGCCACCTGCCCGGCTCCCTGGAGTTCCAGAGTAGCATTTTGTGCTGGGCAGAGGTCAGTAGCTCTCTGCCCTGATGCCAGATCTTCTGCTGGGGTTAGTAGCTCTATGACATCTGTGGTCACTGGGGCATGCTGTTGAGCAGTGTCGAACAGTCTTTTGTATGCCTGTTCCAGCTCCCATTCTTGTGTAACTAAAAAGTCCAAATCAGATCTCAATCCGAGCTCACTGGGGAGTTCCAACTCCCTAAAATTACGTGTGTCCTCCCATCTCCACTCCAGTGCACTACCAAATTGTGACTCCTCTCTGGAGCGCCTCAAATATAAGTCCCAGGCTGCCAAAGTCATAGCCCTCTGTGGGATCATTGTTCTCCAGCCATGGACACAATTGAGTGACATACCACTGCAGTGCCCGATACCCATCAGCTCTGTTTGGAGCAGCCAATCCATCTCTGACAGCCATTCCTCCCGGGGTTGCTCTCCCAGCAAAGGCACACACAAGTCCCATTGTTGCCAGTATCGTTCCTCAGATGTAGGGAGGACCTTGCCACAATAGTGCTGCTCCAATTGAAGAGTCTTCCTCCAGACCTCCCGGCGCAAAGCGTCTCTCCTTCCCAGCATATCCTGGGCAGAACCAGGATTGTTGAACTGGGCCAGCGCTTCCATGGCCGTAGGCAACTGTGACGCTGCTCTTATGTCAGCAGAAAACTTGGTCCCGGTGGTGGTTTGAATGTCTCCTTAGGCAATGAAGAGCATCCCACCGCTTGCCACCAATGTGACAGACCTCAGTATTCAGGGTGAGTATGTCCGCCTATGTATTCTTCCATGCTCAGGAGATATTGCAAACCTTTTGAGATCTTCAGCAAGATCTTTAGCTCCCAGTTTCCCCAGTCACTAGTCGAGACCGGGTGTAGGGTGAAACAAACTCTGATTTATTGAGAAACTGTGCAACCTTTTATACAGAAGGTGATCATATAAAATTATAATCCCATCACATCCACCCTGCCCTCCCTAGACATTCTGACCGCACAACCCAGCAGGGGTCCAGCTGCTTAAGAGCCCCAGACAGCCATAGCAGGAGTCTGGCCAGCCGCTGCAGAATGTCATTGTCTTGAGCTGCTTGGAGTACAAAGGGAGCAAACGAGGGGTGGTACTGACAGTCTTTTGATGAACAGGTTGCCCAGTATAACATAATTAAACATAACCCAACACCAATACACATTTAATAGTTGAAATGGACAGCGCAAGCGCAGTGTATAGTTCGCAAACTCGACGAGAAGGGCACGCAAGCGCAGTGCATGGTAGTTGAACTGGACTGGAGCTGTCTGTAGTTGGAGAAGTTAACGGCCATGAGAAAGGGACGCAGGCGCAGTGTGTGGATGTAAGGCTCGGTGAGTGGCAACGCATGTGCAGAAGGTCCTTATGTGTAGCTGACCTACTGGCAGTACCCGGATGCGACGTCAGAGGTTCGCGAGGTCGATGAGTTCTCAGCGTCGACAGAACACCGGCGACTGTCCAGAGGACCTGAGAGCATTCGCAGGCCAGTTAAATAAGGACCCCCACCTGGAGCTCCTCCCACCTGACCAGCGCCAACTCGCCGCTGCTCTTCCGCACAGCGCGACCTCACCAGCGAAGCAACTAACAGTGAGTGAAAGCCTGGGGTCCCTCATAAGAACGATTTTATTGTATTAGCAGGGGAAAATAGAGTACACACTGCAGCAATAGATTTACTTATTAATAGATTTTATTATCCCCTGCTAATATTAATAGATTAAATGTTCTATATTACATAATAGTGCATAACATGTAATTGTAATACTACGGATCATTTAACCCATTCATGTTAGTCGAGGAAAATTGTAAATCTATTGCTGCAGTGTGTACTGTATATGTAGTACATGTATACAGCACCCACCTCCACTACACTACAGCAATAGATTTACAATTCTCCCCTGCTAACATGAATAGGTTAAATCATGATCCATAGTACATAACATGTAGTTGTATTATGGATCATTTTACCCATCTATGTTAGGCAGAATTGTAACTATATTACTGCAGTGTACTGGAAGTGTGTACCAGGTTAAATGATCCATAGTACACACTTCCAGTACACTGAAATTAATGGTAAAAGCCACGCTGTGTGAATGAGACTGCAAAGTGTCAGATATAGTAGATACTGACCTTGGAGTAATGTGATACAATGTGTAAAAAGTGCAAAACAAAAAAGAAACGCATGTATATAACATGCACCTTAGTGTAAATGTAATTGCTACAAAATATCCATAATGAAAAATCAAATGCACTAAATATTAACTGTGAATCAATGTGATGCAATGTGCAAAGAATACCGACAAGAAAAACGCATGTGTGTAACTTGCACTCCAGTGAAAATAATAAATGGTTAAAAAATGTCCATGATCCTGGATCTTCAATAGTCCATTAAGTAAATAGAAGATAAAACATTGGATGTAGAATAAACTTAGTCTCCTGTGACCATCAACAGAGAAATCTTCTGGAATGCACCTCACCTTTAGCAGAGACCCACCAGGGTCTGTATGCACTGTTCCTCTAATTCGAAACAGGTAGAGGAAGCACCTGATGCCGAATACCTCCCAGTGATTACCTCCTCTCAGGTACAGACTCTCTTGCAGTCTCAGGAATTGGAAGCAGACAGTTCATCCGAATGGCCCATGCATCAGATAAAATAAAAAGTGGGGACTCCTAGTGCAGATGGTTTTAAAAGGATACTAGACTTTATTAAAAAAAGGAATACTACTCACATATCATAGATAAAATTGAGGTATTTGGTAAGCAGCCACAGACACTGTGTGCAAATCGCTCAGCTCCTCTACTCCACCCTGGACTACTGGGTATCGGTAATTGGTATCGGCAAGTACATGAGGGGAGGTACTTGTACTTGGTCTTGAAAAAGTGGTATCGGGACATCCCTAGTTACCAGAGTAGGTAAAGTTGCAAAAAGACAAAGGTCCATCAAATTCAACCTGTACATGTGTGCGTGTGTGCGTTTCTATATGTACTGATAACACGTACTGTGGAAGGTAATTCCACATTTTTACTACTGTCACCCTGAAAAACACCATGCGCAGTCTTATAATTTCTAAACCAATCCTTTACCCTGAGCAATACCGATTTTGTTGTTTGACACCATATGGATAATTACTGAAAAATAAAAACTGTTTTGAAACTAAAAAAAAACATGTTTTCAAAAGACTTCTAATTGGTACCAATTCACACAAACCACTTACAAAAAATATTTAGCAGAATACATTTTGGCCTAATTTTATGAAGAAATTTGATTTTATTTAATATTTTGTATAACAAAAAGTAAAAAATATTTATTTCGCACAATTTTTTGTCTTTTTTCATTTATATAAAATTTTTTAATAAAAAACAGCGGCAATCAAATAGCACCAAAAGAAAGCTCTATTTGGGTAAAAATATAGGCGCCCAGGGGAAAGTCTTTCATTAGCGCCCCCACAAATCAATCCATAGTTCAATGCTCTAGACCAGGGGTCGGCAACCCCCGGCGCGCGTGCCCAGCCTGGCACGCAAGCCCTTGTCAGATGGCACGCGAACTTACTCTTTACTGTTTGGAATTGACAGCTCTCTCTCGAGCCAGGTGTCAATTACAAGCCTGGCCCACCCACCTCCCTGACGTAGCTGCAGCCCATAGGTTCGTTGTGGAACTAGCTCTGTCCCTGTTCCTGGCTTGCCGCTCCATGATTTCCCAGCCCGCCGGGAGGGACCCGGATCTGCACCTGCCCAATGCGCAGATTCTGTTCCCCGCTCAACACGTGGTATTCCCAGTCAGTTCAATTTGTTGTCCTCAATGATCAGCTTAATCTGCCCAGAGAACCTTGTGGTAAAACATGTCTCCGTCCTGCAGGGGTTCTGTGGGGGAGATTCCGGAGTTGCCTCATCTGTAAGTAAATCCCACACTATAGAAATCCTGATTGTTGCTGATCCAATATAAAGGCAATTGCAGCCAGCTGACTCTTTGTGTCTGTGGGGGATGTCCATGCAGTATATCAGTCTCACACAATGCTCCAGGTATTGCTACAATATCTTCTAGTGATTTTACAGAATGATTATGCAATTAAAGATCTGTGCCTCTCCAGCATAATGTGATGATGGCCAGCAAGTGGATAAATCACTAAGTAGCCAATGACTAAAGTCGCACATGTGGCTCTAGACCAGGAGTAATCAGTCTGTGGGTCCAGGGTGCTGTGTTGGGTCCAGGCAGGGGCGTATCTGCCGCGAGGCAAACAAGGCGTTTGCTTCGGGTGGCAGATTCCAGGGGGGCAGCAAAAATGCCGCCCCCCAAAACATTTAGGCAGCCGTGCTGCACAGAAACCGGCAGCCTGGCTGCCTAATGTCAACGGGGAGGAAGCGGCGGGCGAGGGAGCAGGAGGAGACAGAGGATGGAGCGGCAGGGGGCAGAGACAGAGGAGATGGTGAGGAGATGGAAAAGGCAGGGTGAAGACGGGGGACGGAGCGGCAGGGGGCGGAGACAGGGGAGATGGAAGAAGCCGAAGACTACAACGGAGGAGGCAAGGGCAGAGACCACGATGGAGGAGGCGGGAGGCATCGCCGAAGCTCCAGTCGGGAGGCGAAGCTGAGAGAGGAGGCTGGGTTTCCTGTGCCAGGTAAGAGGACTGTGCTGGCAATACCTTTTGGTGTATAACTAGGTGTGTAGCGCTCAGGGTCATCAATATACAAATTAAACAGTGGATGGTACACCTCAATTTGTGCAAAATGTGCATAAAATATAAAAAATAACTAAGTGTGTGACGTCCAGGGTCACCAATATATAAATAAACTTGTGCAAAATTGCATGAATAAAAAAATTCAGATGTGCAGCAAACATCAAAATTGTATCAACTCTATAGGAGCAACCATATACATTTTTTTTTAAAAAAGACAAAATTCTGAATTGTCAGTGTAAAACAATGTGTAGATAACTGAAGTGAGTCCCACACCAAAGTGTCCACGACAAACTCCCTTCTAGAATGCGCACTCACCAGACCAAGGTGATAATAAGCAGAGAGATGGTAATCCTACAGCCGTCTCGTCCTCACCCCATGGGTCAGTTTTTTGTCAGGAAAATACAAAAGCGACAAGAACTCCTCATGGTGTAGTATTAAACGTTTTATTAAACAAACAAAAGTAGCCACTTACAGTTTAAAATCAATAAAACGGCCGCTCGCACGTTTGTGGGTGAAGCTTCCGTCCTTTCTGGTTGTGTATGGTATCAAACAGTGTAGCCCCGAGTGTAGGGGCGGGTCTACACTCTGCAGAGCCCACCACAGATCCTGCGCAGCCCCCCTGAGACCACAGCTTTCCTGCAACGCTAATAGCGGAACATGTCAAAAGCTGGATACAGCGTGTGCTCTGTATCCAGCCACTAACAGGTTACGCAAAAAGTATTAAACAGGAAGGGGCGGGATACATTTAGTGGGGGGGCGGGTTTTGCCTTGCCTAGGGCAGCCCCAAACCAGAATATGCTACTAGGTCCAGGGTGTTGTGAGGATTGGTGCTGGTCTACGGTTTGCAGTGCAAAGCCTGTATTGGTGCTGGTCTGGGGTCTCCCAAGCATTGGTGCTAATACCACCAGCTATAGAGGACTATAAATCTCAGGAATACATTATATAGCAACGCAGAATAATATGAAGCTACATACTCTGTTCCATACTTGCTCCAGGGTGGTGGCCTGATGTCTCCATTACGGCAACCCGCAGATGCAGCAGTGCCGTCCGTCCGTTTTTCTACTACGGGCGGACGGCAAGAGGTTAATTACCTGTTCGCGGCTCCACACACGAGCTGCACGCCACGCCCCCGCAGCTTAAGCTGCACAAGCCGCGCACGCTGAGGGCATGCCTCTGCTCCTCTCTTCCCCGTGAGCTTCCTGACTTGCCGCTGCCCGCCAACAATCAAGGGCCCACGATTCAAAGTAAGTCACTCAGCAATGAGCGCAGGTCAGCATTCAGCCCATGTCCGGGCCGTGGGCCAGAAAGGCACAGGCAAAGGGCCAGATATAGCATGCGGGCCATCAAATGCCCAGGTCTGCCCTATAGGAACACTGGGGTGATAGATGAGTTTGAATATTTGATTCCCCAGATAGTCCTCATCGGCTGTGTTCTGCTGCCGACTTTTGAAGTATATCACCCCTAGTGTTCCTATAGCGCAGACCTGGGCATGTGCTGCTATGAGAGCCATAAACTGTACAATATTATTGAAAGGAGGGAACCCCCCAACACCACCACCATGGGGAGAATCTAAACCTTTTTAATGTTCCTGTTTAAAAATAAATAAATAAATATATATATAACTGGTCGGTGGTATTCTGCATTATTTAGCGGCACACTGCAGAACACCAGCAGATATAGAGGAACATCAAATCCCAGCAATAATACATTAAACAGCCTGTATAATGTACTATTGCTGGGATTTGGTGTTCCTCTATAACTGGTCAGTGGTATTCTGTATTGTGCCATATAATCATTATACTGTACAGCGCAATGGAGAATAACACCAGCTATAGAGGACTACAAATCCCAGCAATAATAAATTATACAGCGCAATGGAGAATAACACCAGCTATAGAGGAATACATCAGATCCCAGCAATAGTACATTATATACAGTGCAATGCAGAATACCAGCAGCTACAGAGGACTACAAATCCCAGCAATAGTACATTATAGTATAATATACTATTGCTGGCATTTGTTGTATTCCTGTATAGCTGCTAGTATTCTGTATTGTGCCGTATAATCATTATACAGCGCACTGCAGAATACCACCAGCAATAGAGGACTGCAAATCCCAGCAATAGTACATTATAGTATAATATACTATTGCTGGCATTTGTTGTATTCCTGTATAGCTGCTGGTATTCTGTATTGTGCCGTATAATCATTATACAGCGCACTGCTGAATACCACCAGCTATAGAGGACTGCAAATCCCAGCAATAATAAATTATACAGCGCAATGCGGAATAACGCCAGCTACAGAGGACTACAAATCCCAGCAATAGTACATTATAGTATAATGTACTATATTGCACACCGCACTTTTTTTTCTACTTCCACCGCTCCAAGCTTGCTCACCTGATGGACTACAATCTCAATACAAACTAGTAGTGCCATCACTGGAGCCTTTTTTTTAATCCGATTAATCGAACTTAATAATCGGCTAATTGATTTTGAAAATAATCGTTAGCTGCAACCCTACTCAGGAGGGCTGTGGGGAGTCTCAGGTGGGCTGTGCGGGGTCTCAGGTGGGCTGTGC
>NW_017307476.1:468627-487833 GCF_000935625.1 Nanorana parkeri | reverse complement strand
GCGGGCTATGGACCCGCTGATCGCCTATATGTGTGACACCCGGTACCGGGTGTGTGCATTGTCGGGTCTTTTCTGCCCGTGCGTGCCCGCTAGGGGGCGCGCGCGAGCAGAAAAAAATTGCCGTCTGGAGACGGCAACCCGCAGATGCAGCAGTGCCGTCCGTCCGTTTTTCTACTACGGGCGGACGGCAAGAGGTTAATTACCTGTTCGCGGCTCCACACACGAGCTGCACGCCACGCCCCCGCAGCTTAAGCTGCACAAGCCGCGCACGCTGAGGGCATGCCTCTGCTCCTCTCTTCCCCGTGAGCTTCCTGACTTGCCGCTGCCCGCCAACAATCAAGGGCCCACGATTCAAAGTAAGTCACTCAGCAATGAGCGCAGGTCAGCATTCAGCCCATGTCCGGGCCGTGGGCCAGAAAGGCACAGGCAAAGGGCCAGATATAGCATGCGGGCCATCAAATGCCCAGGTCTGCCCTATAGGAACACTGGGGTGATAGATGAGTTTGAATATTTGATTCCCCAGATAGTCCTCATCGGCTGTGTTCTGCTGCCGACTTTTGAAGTATATCACCCCTAGTGTTCCTATAGCGCAGACCTGGGCATGTGCTGCTATGAGAGCCATAAACTGTACAATATTATTGAAAGGAGGGAACCCCCCAACACCACCACCATGGGGAGAATCTAAACCTTTTTAATGTTCCTGTTTAAAAATAAATAAATAAATATATATATAACTGGTCGGTGGTATTCTGCATTATTTAGCGGCACACTGCAGAACACCAGCAGATATAGAGGAACATCGAATCCCAGCAATAATACATTAAACAGCCTGTATAATGTACTATTGCTGGGATTTGGTGTTCCTCTATAACTGGTCAGTGGTATTCTGTATTGTGCCGTATAATCATTATACTGTACAGCGCAATGGAGAATAACACCAGCTATAGAGGAATACATCAGATCCCAGCAATAGTACATTATATACAGTGCAATGCATAATACCAGCAGCTACAGAGGACTACAAATCCCAGCAATAGTACATTATAGTATAATATACTATTGCTGGCATTTGTTGTATTCCTTTATAGCTGCTAGTATTCTGTATTGCGCCGCATAATCATTATACAGCGCACTGCAGAATACCACCAGCTATAGAGGACTGCAAATCCCAGCAATAATAAATTATACAGCGCAATGCGGAATAACGCCAGCAACAGAGGACTACAAATCCCAGCAATAGTACATTATAGTATAATGTACTATTGCTGCGATTTGCTGTATTCCTCTAAAGCTGCTGGTATTCTGCATTGCGCCGCTGTATAATGTACTATATTGCACACCACACTTTTTTTTTCTACTTCCACCGCTCCAAGCTTCCTTGTGTCTGGAATGAATATAGTTCTTGTCTTAAACAATTTAGTGCTGATGATACTGCTGTCCCCATTGATAATCTTCCACAGTGTAATCAAGTGCCCTCATAGGCGTCTCTTTTCTAAGGAGAACAAGTTAAACTTCTGTAGGCGCTCTTCATAGCTGCAGACCTCCATCCCTTTATTAATTTGGTAACTCTTCTCTGAACTCGATCAAGTTCAAGGATGCCCTTCCTGAGCATTGTTCACCAAAACTAAACTGCATACTTAAAGTGAGGGCGAAACAGTGATTTATAACGAGGAGGAATTATATTTTCATCTCTTGCCACGATCCCTCTTTTAATGCCTCTTTTACTATCATGCTTTCTTTGCTGGCTGCAGATTGGCATTGCATGCTAGTGCTAAATTTATGAACAAGTTTGTTGTGGTGAACAGATCCTGAGTAGTTAGGTGCCACACGCCTCGTTAAGTCACAATGGCAAGAAGAGAAAAAAGTGGGGTTTTTGAAGCACCAAGTGACAAGTCCAATGAACTACACAATTTGATAAAATAAATTATTTATTATAATCCAGTACAAAAAATAAAAACGTCCCAATTGATAGGAGGTTTTCTCCCTTTTATGATATACTAACACCCGCTAAATTCCAAGATAAAGGTCATACTAAACATGATAAAGGAATGTGATAACATGATTGTACTAAATAATACCACATGATACAATAGATGGATGTACATGAACTAAACAAGAATATCAAAGTAGAAAAATACAATCCCATTCATAGTTTAGAGATGTAGAAGCCTTATCTCGAGCCAAAATAGTGGGTGATAACAATATTCTCTACGCGTTTCACGCCATTAAGTGCTTCATCAGGAATAGGAGGTGATCTGAAGATCATAGAAAAAAAGACATAAATAATAAATCCTCAAAAACATTTCATAATTAGAAGATTAAAGCATAATTGCTTAGAGGTGCCAACCATTCTTACCCCTTCAGTGTGAAGCCAGCGAGGGCACACAACGCGTGCCGGACGACCTGGGGAGACACGTACTCCCAGGGTGAGGAAGGATGGACACACCGGAGTCAGAGGCTGTACCGAGGGGTATTAGTTGTATACTGGGAGAGACAAATTACCTCATAACCACAACAGATCCACCTATCAATAAGCCAAACAGATATATAGGATATATATGAAAAAAGAAAGCTATACCACAGGGACCCCCATACTAAGCCAACCAAACAGTATACTTCACAAACGCCCCTCAATTGATATAGATACCCGAAGTAACAACTAGGGATAAAAGTTTACATGGATATAGGGCAGGTTTTCCATTGAGGAGAACTCTAACTCCCACCTAAAGTTGTAGGAGATACACATTACCTGTAACGTGCCGCTGCTCCGGGCCGCGTCCCATTTGCGTTCCACGGTGGAACGCATCAGCAGGGGAAACCGCCGAAGGGTTCCTCTCCCATTAGGGGAGGTACTATGCGTTCCACGCTCGAACGCGGAAGTGCGCCGCGGCCGCGTGACGTCTCGCCCGCGGTCTATTTAAACTGGCTGTGAACGCTGTAGGGTGTTCACTATTAGGTTCTCATGCCCCAACACTCAGGAACCTCGCAGCACAGGCATTCGCTCACCAACACCAAAGGCCGGACTACCCTACACCTCTAGCTGTGATCTTGGACCTTGCAGACATCTGCACCTAAAGCGCAAGTACCCCGCAATTCTCTGGGCTTGTTATATGCTACTTATATGGACTGCCTAACCTATAGTATTGTGATATCCATATCTACTACATAAGGATTGCCTAACCTATACTATTGTGAGATCTTTATCCACCATATATGGACTGCCTAACCTATAGTATTGTGATATCCATATCTACTACATAAGGATTGCCTAACCTATACTATTGTAAGATCTTTATCCACCATATATGTAAGTAAGATTCTATTACTTCAAGACTGTGGAGGTTCATGCAAATAGGTAAAGTAAGCACCTATAAGTCTAGGTGGGGTTATGCCCTGATTACTCCAACTCATTCGTTTTCTTATTTTTGTTTTGGTGTTACGGCGTATGATGCAAGAACCCCAAACTCTCCGACACTGATTGAGAGTGACGCCTGGGGTTCGTGACTGAGTGCCGTTTAGATTCCACACCGAGAACCCTCATTTCCGCAGTTGTGATCCTCACCATGTTATAGAAACCCCAGGGGGTGTGACAGAATAGTGAACCCTAAAAGTACTTATGGATCCAGCGGAGCTAACTCCCCATGTTCTCGCCCTCGCCGAGAAAGTGGAGGCCCTCACACAAACGGTTCAGGAAATCCGCATACAAAATCAAACCCTGCGCGATCTTGTTCCAACAAACCCAGCTCCTAACCGAAAGGCTCCAGAGCCCAAGGTCAGACCCCCTGACCTTTTTTCCAGAGATCGGAGTAGATATCGGGAATTCATTAATGCCTGCAAATTATTGTTTGAGCTGCGGCCCCGTACCTACCCTACCTACAGAGTCAAGGTCCTCACATTAATTTCCTATCTCAGGGGGGAGCCCAGGGCCTGGGCGGATACATATATTGAAAATGAGGATCTTCTACTAAACTCTTTTTCACAGTTCTTGTGAAATATGTCCCTCCTCTACGAAGACACCACCAAACAGTTGATGGCGGAAAACGCCACAAGAAGTCTAAAACAAGGCAGGAGACCGGTGGAAGACTACGTGGCTGAATTCACCAGGTGGTCTAGAGAGACGGAATGGACAGATGTCAGTCTGCGTAACCAGTTCCGTATAGGCCTTTCTGAATCATTAAAAGATGCGGATCTGCCCCCCACTCTCGACGCTATGATCCAAAGAGCTATAACCATGGATAGAAGACTGAGGGAGAGAAGAGCAGAGCGAGTTTCGGGATGCTTCCACAACCCTGCTTGGAGAACCCCTCACCCCAGGACGAACCTATGGAAGTAGGGGTAGTCCGTGGACCCCTGACACCCGCTGAAAGATCGTGCAGATGCGAAAAGAACCTATGCCTCTACTGTGCTGCACCAAATCATACAGTCTCGACTTGCCCCTTAGTCAGAAAAAAATCGGAAGGTAATACCCTCAGTATCTGTAAGTTGTCTTCTTCCGCTTTGCAACCTCATGCTTACATATATCTCTCTTTAACCCTGCAGTGGGACCAAGAGAGGAGAAGCGTTGAAGCCGTGATTGACACGGGGGCTTGCGGTAACTTCATTGATCATCGGCTGGTGACTTTGAATAAAATTCCCCAAGTAAAAAAAAACGCTCCTTTGTCTGTGTGTTTCTTAGACGGCACCACCGCTCCGTCAGGACCCATTCATTTCCAGACTCAGCCTCTGTATGTAACCTGTGCTGACGCACATCGAATTCCTGTCCTTTGACGTCATATCCTCTCCGGTTTTTCCCATAGTACTGGGTCTCCCGTGGTTGAGTCTCCATCAACCTACCATTCTATGGGACAAAAACACAGTCGGCTTGCTCTCTCCGTATTGCACACAGACGTGTTACCCGGTAACCCATCTGATGCACATCGGGACGGAGGAAGCTCCTCCTCAATACAGAGAATTCTCTGATGTGTTCTGTGAAAGGTTGGCTGAGTCTTTTCCCCCACATAGACCATACGATTGCCCCATTGACCTGATCCCGGGCAGCACCATTCTCACAGGGAGGATTTATCAGCTCTCACAACCTGAATTAGATCATTTAAAAAGGTACCTGGACGATAACCTCCGAAAGGGGTTCATTAGCCTCTCAACCTCTCCAGCCAGCGCTGGAATGTTTTTCGTGAAAAACAAAGATGGGACCTTAAGACCGATCATCGACTACAGAGCCCTTAACAAGGTGACCATAAAAAATCGTTACCCTCTTCCCCTAATACCGGAATTAATTGAGAGGTTACAAAGTTCCAGAATCTTCACCAAATTAGATCTTCGTGGTGCTTATAACTTGATCAGGGTAAAAAAGGGGGGTGAGTGGAAAACAGCTTTCAGGACCCGATATGGGCTTTTTGAATACAATGTCATGCCATTTGGCTTATGCAACGCCCCTGCTACTTTTCAACATCTAATTAACGATATCTTCAGGGATCTACTGGATGTCTGTGTTGTGGTTTATCTAGACGATATGCTAATTTACTCGGAAGATCTCGAAACCCACAGGAAACATGTTCGCTGGATTATAGCCCGTCTCAGGGCACATTCTCTCTACGTGAAACTACAAAAATGCGTTTTTGAGCAAACCACCATAACATTCCTGGGATATGTCATCTCTCCTTCAGGCATACAAATGGATCAGTCTAAAATACACTGCATCCAACAGTGGCCAGTTCCACGATCAAGGAAGGCCTTGCAGAGCTTCCTGGGATTTTCTCATTTTTACAGGAAGTTTATAAAAAACGTCTCCGCTATTATAAAACCTCTATCTGCTCTAACCAGTACGAAGATCGCCTTCTCATGGTCGTCCAAGGCCCAGGACGCATTCGAACTGTTGAAGAACCATTTCATATCTGCTCCTATCCTACAAATACCTAACCCCGAACATCACTACGTGTTAGAACAGATTGGGGTCAGCGCACCCTGAAGCGCACAGTGCGCAGAAGTCACCAACTGTCTGCAGAGTCAATAGCTACAGACCTCCAAACTCCATGTGGCCTTCAGATTGGCACAACAACAGTGCATAGAGAGCTTCATGGATGGCTGAGCAGCTGCATCCAAGCCTTACATCACCATGTGCAATGCAAAGCGTCGGATGCAGTGGTGTAAAGCACGCCGCTACTAGATTCTAGAGAAGTGGAGATAAGTTCTCTGGAGTGACCAATCACGCTTCTCTGTCTGGCAATCCGATGGCCATGTGTGGGTTTGGTGGTTACCAGGAGAACGGTATTTGCCTGACTGCATTGTGCCAAGTGTAAAGTTTGGTGGAGGGGGGATTATGGTGTGGGGCTGTTTTTCAGGGGTTGGCCCCTTAGTTCCAGGGAAAGGAATTCTTAAAGTATCAGCATACGAAGACATTTGGACAATTTCATGCTTCCAACTTTGTGGGAACAGTTTGGGAATGGCCCCTTCCTGTTCCAACATGACTGCGCACCAGTGATAGCAAAGTCCATAAGGATATGGATGAGCGAGTTTGGGGTGGAGGAACTTGACTGGCCTGCACAGAGTCCTTTGCGAGGTTTTTGAGATATTAAACATTCCATTTAATGTAAGCCCCGCCCACTTTGCAAACCATGTTACTGAATTTTAAAAACAAACACATCATTCCTTTGTGCTGCGTTTGTGCTGATTTGTGGCGCAAAAATAAACGCTTGTGCCGCTTTGGTTTAGGAGATATTGTGCGTTATAGCTGCTGAAACCCCGCCCACTTTGCACCCCATTTTGCTGAATTTTAAAAACAAACACGCCATTCCTTTGTGCTGCGTTTGTACTGATTTGTGCCACAAAAATAAACGCTTGTGGCGCTTTGGTTTAGGAGATATTGTGCGTTATATGTTACCAAACCACACTGACTTTACAGTGTAAAGTTAGTGTGGTTTGGTAACATATAACACACAATATCTCCAAAAACAAAGCGGCACAAATTGTTATTTTTGCGGCACAAACGCAGCACAAATGAATGGTATATTTGTATTCAGGTTTTACAAACATGGGGTGCCAACTTCACATAGCTCTTTTTTATGCCTTATTTGCTTGAGGCTCATATATGTGATTCATGTGTACATGTTTTATTGTATTAGATGTTTATGATTATTAGCTCGGCAAAATATTGGTTTGCTCATTAACCCTTTCGCTGCCACCAACATAAGGCATACGGCGGAACAAAACTGTTCCCATACCGCCAGATCAGTATGCCGTACAGAGGTGGCATTTACAGTTCTGCCATAAGCTTATGGTCTCTTTAGCGACCATGAACTTATATCAGAAATGTTCCCCTTGACTGTCCCCTTTCAATTAATAGCTGTCATCAGCGGCTCACAAGCGGCTCACTATAAAGCTGCTGATGACAGTTATTAACTAAAATTCCGGGTGGTCCCCCCCTTCCGCCGACACTGCGGCTGATGGCCGCCGGCATATTCAGCTTCTGATCGCTGCCTGGAGCCGCTCCAGGCAGGGATCTGGGTCTCAATGGATCCCCACTGCTCTTCCCTGCTTGTAGGGGCTGTGGCAGCGGGGATCCGAATCGAACGAGCCGGCGCGGGGAGCGAAGAAACAAGCATGTGAGAGCGGCGGGCGGGAAATCCTATCAGTTTCCGGGGATGACAGCGGCTGTGTGCGTGGCTGAACAGAGGATCGGTAAATATCACTGATATTTACCAGTCCTCTGTGTGCAGAGCAAACACGGCTGATCACTCCAGTGTTTGTAAATAACTGGGGACGCATAGTACTATGTGTCCCCAGTTATCAATGAACAGGATGTCATTTACATCACTTCCTCTTCATGTTTTCCTCAATGGGGAGAACCACTCAGTAGAGAGGCTCCTCCCCATTCAGACACTGCTTGATAGTAAATATTTTACAATCAATTTTACTGAATTGGAAGCCTCTGTACTGAGTGCTTCCCATTCATTGAGTGCTGAGGCTGCAGAAAAAGAAATTGAGAACTCTGTGACCTCAATTTCTTTTTCAAAAGGGAAATGTCAGGGGTCTGTTTAGACCCTGTATATTTTCAAGGAAGGCCTTGCAGAGCTTCCTGGGATTTTCTCATTTTTACAGGAAGTTTATAAAAAACGTCTCCGCTATTATAAAACCTCTATCTGCTCTAACCAGTACGAAGATCGCCTTCTCATGGTCGTCCAAGGCCCAGGACGCATTCGAACTGTTGAAGAACCATTTCATATCTGCTCCTATCCTACAAATACCTAACCCCGAACATCACTACGTGTTAGAACAGATTGGGGTCAGCGCACCCTGAAGCGCACAGTGCGCAGAAGTCACCAACTGTCTGCAGAGTCAATAGCTACAGACCTCCAAACTCCATGTGGCCTTCAGATTGGCACAACAACAGTGCATAGAGAGCTTCATGGATGGCTGAGCAGCTGCATCCAAGCCTTACATCACCATGTGCAATGCAAAGCGTCGGATGCAGTGGTGTAAAGCACGCCGCTACTAGATTCTAGAGAAGTGGAGATAAGTTCTCTGGAGTGACCAATCACGCTTCTCTGTCTGGCAATCCGATGGCCATGTGTGGGTTTGGTGGTTACCAGGAGAACGGTATTTGCCTGACTGCATTGTGCCAAGTGTAAAGTTTGGTGGAGGGGGGATTATGGTGTGGGGCTGTTTTTCAGGGGTTGGCCCCTTAGTTCCAGGGAAAGGAATTCTTAAAGTATCAGCATACGAAGACATTTGGACAATTTCATGCTTCCAACTTTGTGGGAACAGTTTGGGAATGGCCCCTTCCTGTTCCAACATGACTGCGCACCAGTGATAGCAAAGTCCATAAGGATATGGATGAGCGAGTTTGGGGTGGAGGAACTTGACTGGCCTGCACAGAGTCCTTTGCGAGGTTTTTGAGATATTAAACATTCCATTTAATGTAAGCCCCGCCCACTTTGCAAACCATGTTACTGAATTTTAAAAACAAACACATCATTCCTTTGTGCTGCGTTTGTGCTGATTTGTGGCGCAAAAATAAACGCTTGTGCCGCTTTGGTTTAGGAGATATTGTGCGTTATAGCTGCTGAAACCCCGCCCACTTTGCACCCCATTTTGCTGAATTTTAAAAACAAACACGCCATTCCTTTGTGCTGCGTTTGTACTGATTTGTGCCACAAAAATAAACGCTTGTGGCGCTTTGGTTTAGGAGATATTGTGCGTTATATGTTACCAAACCACACTGACTTTACAGTGTAAAGTTAGTGTGGTTTGGTAACATATAACACACAATATCTCCAAAAACAAAGCGGCACAAATTGTTATTTTTGCGGCACAAACGCAGCACAAATGAATGGTATATTTGTATTCAGGTTTTACAAACATGGGGTGCCAACTTCACATAGCTCTTTTTTATGCCTTATTTGCTTGAGGCTCATATATGTGATTCATGTGTACATGTTTTATTGTATTAGATGTTTATGATTATTAGCTCGGCAAAATATTGGTTTGCTCATTAACCCTTTCGCTGCCACCAACATAAGGCATACGGCGGAACAAAACTGTTCCCATACCGCCAGATCAGTATGCCGTACAGAGGTGGCATTTACAGTTCTGCCATAAGCTTATGGTCTCTTTAGCGACCATGAACTTATATCAGAAATGTTCCCCTTGACTGTCCCCTTTCAATTAATAGCTGTCATCAGCGGCTCACAAGCGGCTCACTATAAAGCTGCTGATGACAGTTATTAACTAAAATTCCGGGTGGTCCCCCCCTTCCGCCGACACTGCGGCTGATGGCCGCCGGCATATTCAGCTTCTGATCGCTGCCTGGAGCCGCTCCAGGCAGGGATCTGGGTCTCAATGGATCCCCACTGCTCTTCCCTGCGTGTAGGGGCTGTGGCAGCGGGGATCCGAATCGAACGAGCCGGCGCGGGGAGCGAAGAAACAAGCATGTGAGAGCGGCGGGCGGGAAATCCTATCAGTTTCCGGGGATGACAGCGGCTGTGTGCGTGGCTGAACAGAGGATCGGTAAATATCACTGATATTTACCAGTCCTCTGTGTGCAGAGCAAACACGGCTGATCACTCCAGTGTTTGTAAATAACTGGGGACGCATAGTACTATGTGTCCCCAGTTATCAATGAACAGGATGTCATTTACATCACTTCCTCTTCATGTTTTCCTCAATGGGGAGAACCACTCAGTAGAGAGGCTCCTCCCCATTCAGACACTGCTTGATAGTAAATATTTTACAATCAATTTTACTGAATTGGAAGCCTCTGTACTGAGTGCTTCCCATTCATTGAGTGCTGAGGCTGCAGAAAAAGAAATTGAGAACTCTGTGACCTCAATTTCTTTTTCAAAAGGGAAATGTCAGGGGTCTGTTTAGACCCTGTATATTTCACCAAAGCCCCCCAACAGTTAAAAAAAAATAAAAATGATTTTAAAAATACAAATAAAAAATGTTTAAAAAAATAACATTATTAAAAAATAAATAAAAAAATCTGTAAAAAATGAACTCATAAAAAACCCCCCACAAACCCCCTCCCCACCACACACATAACATACACGTACACCATATTGTGGTGTACGCCATGCACATGCGCTGAAATGCGTTGTTAGAACGCATCGCATCATTTAGTGCAGAAAAAAGAAATTGAGGACTCTGCGTCCTCAATGTATTTTTTTATTTCAAAAGGGAAATGTCAGGGGTCTGTTTAGACCCCAGATATTTCACCGTAGCCTCCCCAACAGTAAAATATATATATATATATATATATTGCTATTGCTGTATGTACTATTGCTGGGATTTGTTGTACTCCTCTATAGCTGGTGGTATTCTGCATTGCGCTGTATAGAGGACTACAAATCCCAGCAATAATATATTATACAGCGCAATGCGGAATACCACCAGCTATAAAGGACTGCAACAAATCCCAGTAATGCATTATACATCGCAATGCAGAATACCGCCAACTATAATGTACTATTGCGGGAGGTATTCTGCATTGCGCTGTATAATGTATTACTGGGATTTGTAGTCCTCTATAGCCGGTGCCATTCTGCATTAATTGCTGTATTATTTTACACTTTCCATTTCACTATATTGCGCACCACACTTCTTTTTTTTTTTACTTCCACCGCTCCAAGCTTGCTCCTGTGATGGACTACAATCTCAATACAAACTAGTAGTCCATCACTGGAGCCATTTTTTAAAATGCCGATTAACCGGTTAATTGAACTCAATAAACGGCTAACTAATCGATTTTGAAAATAATCATTAGCTGCAGCTCTAGATAAATGGTCACCCTACACCAGGGATCCCCCACTATAGTTGCTGCATGGTGCAGCAACTTGCCCCCTCCCCCCGCTCTGCCTCTTGGTTGTACTTGCCCCCTGGGCTAAAAGTTGCCAGTCAGCCCCTGATTGGAATCTTTAAAGGCGGCGCTGGACCACTTCAGTTTCCACCCCATGGAATCATCGGCCATGCTGGGGCATCTCACAATAGAAAAAGGCCTCTGGAAAGACGTGTCGAAGCTGCTGCTGGAGGAAGCATTAATAACAATATAGCTACTCAATTTACGTAGTATACTACACAAAGTAGCAAGATTCTTACGACTTTGTTCTTAAAGCTCCTTAAACAGGCCTGTCCCGAAGCCTGTTTCTGTTTATGGACATCCTAGCATGGCTGATGACTCTGTGGTTGTGGCGCTGATCACCTGATTCTGTAGAGCATACGTGTCAAACTCAAGGCCCGCGGGCCTGAACCGGCCCGCAACGGAATTATCTCTGGCCCGCCTGATGATAACTAATTATCATTAGTTCTGGCCCTGCCAGCCGGCAGCTCTCTCACGCTGCCCGCTGCGATCTTCATGGGACTGAGGAGCCGGAGAGCTGCCGCCCGCCAGAGGACTGCATTACCCAGCAGGCAGCCTGGCTGCTGCACAGCGTGACAAGGGAGGTGTGGTCGTGAGGTGAGATGACTGAGGGGGGTCCCGAGGTCCAGTCCAGATGACGCTATGTGAGGGAATGCTCACTGGGGACAGTATGGACTCCATACTGTCCCCAGTGAGCATCCCCCTAACATACTTTTTTTTAATTACTGTCATTTAAATTATAGAGATAAAATAATAGAGATAGACTATTTTTTAAAACATCTGTAATTGATGATTTTCCTGATCCCCCACTGATATCTCCCCTGCGCAATGAGGAGAGAAAGCAGGGGAAGAATCCACAGAAGTGGGCACCAGATGGAAAAACTTTTTCGTAATTAAATTCTTTTGTTGTAAATGCTCTGTACTTTTTAATGTCTGTTTTTTATTTAAATATTTAGGGTATTTCTTAAAGGTAAAGTAAATAAAAAAGTAAAAAAAATGTTTTATTGTAATTATGTATCATGCTTTTTAATTAAAAGTACAGGCTTTGTTATTATACCGTGTGATATACTGTATATGCCGCTGTATTATACTGTGTAATATACTGTATAGACCACGGTATTATACTGTGTGAACCAGCCCGGCCCTCAACTTGGAGCATTTTTTAAATTTTGGCCCACTGTGTATTTGAGTTTGACACCCCTGCCGTAGAGGATTGCTGGAAAGGACACTGGCAGGCAACAACGGAAACTGGCCAGAGGAGGATAGCAGAATTCATGCAGGCACAACACAGAGTAGACTAGGCAGTGGCAGAACTACAATGGTCATAGCAGTCGCAGATGTGACCGGCCATTGGTGTTCTGCTATTTAGGGGGACTTGGACAGGAGGCAGAGGGGCCCTGGTAACCACTAACACTATATTTCCAAAAAAAGGCCCACCAAAATCTTCAGCAACAGATCCATGGTACTCTTATTATGGCTCTGCTGGTGAAGAGCACTTGACCAAAATGTTATTAGTCTGGCAAGATCTGCAAGAACTGGTCTTATGTGATGATGCTCTGACAGGTCCTCTTTATGGAGACATCAGGGGTCTCCAAGACCCCTATTGTCACCTCGGACCCCCCTGAAGAAGCTGATGATGCAAAGATCTTCTTCATCAGCTTCTCTGCAGCTTGTATGTTAACAGGCTGCCTGTTTTCAAATAACGGGCATTTCCCGCTCATGAGCGCCCAGCGGTGCGCGCGAGGGGGCGTGGCTGAGCGGACGTCTAAAGACGCCCGCTCAGATCTAGAGAGCTCCTGGCCGGCCGTTTTTTTACAACGGCCGGCCGGGAAGTGGTTAAAATCATTTTTTTAATTTTTTTATTTATTTTTTACTGTTGGGGGGGCTTTGGGAAATATTAGGGGTCCAAACAGACCCCTGACATTTCCCTTTTAAAATAGAAAAGAAATTGAGGACACCAAATCCTCAATTTCTTTTTTAGCAGCCTCAGCACTCAATGAATGGGAAGCACTCAGTACAGAGGCTCCTCCCATTCATACTTACTATCAATAGTTTCTGAATGGGGAGGAGCCTCTGTACTGAGTGCTTCTCCCCATTGGTGAAATCTTGAATGAACAGGCTGCGATGTAAATCACAGCCTGTTCATTCATAACTGGGGACACATAGCACTATGTGTCCCCAGTTATTTACAAACACTGGAGTGATCAGACGATCGCTCCGGTGTTTGTCCTTCTCACACGGAGGACCGGTAAATATCGCTGATATTTACCGATCCTCCGCTCAGCCACGCACAGAGCCGCTGTCATCCTGAAACTGACAGGATGACAGCGGCTCCGATCTCCTACCTACTCGGCCATCCTGACGGCTGCGGGCACGGCTTCTCTCCCCCTCACCGCTCCGCCATCCTGACAGCAGGGAGCGCTGTCATATCAGATGGCCAGCGCCCAGCGGTGAGGGGGAGAGAAGCCGACCCCCAGGACGAGCTGTGTCGGCCGCACGGCGCCCTTGTTGCCATGTCGCCCTGTGCGGCCGAACTGCTCGCACACCCCTAAGGCCGGCCCTGCTCGTAATAAAATTTTTATGAGAAATGTACAATTAAAATTGTAATTTGAGCATAGACTTCAACAATAGGGAATTGGCTATTCAGCAATAGGCAGGTTGCTATCAGAATCCTGTTTCCCCTGGACAGACAGGGTCTGAGGAACAGTGCTGGTGGTCTATCTGGGGTGTGGGGCACTCAGAGGTAGCATACACAATTTATTTTGACCCTGGCAATGTCGTGGAATTTATACGAGAGGGAGGAACCAAATTTCATAACGACTGGCAGCCTGCTATCTGTAACGTCCTTACCGACCGCGAGCCGTCTGCGTCCCAGCGTGGAACGCATCAGCCGCGTCACGTTGGGCGCTTCCCCTTCCTGAAGTGACAGCACGCTCCACGGCTCCACTTCCGCGTCCGCGGACTATATAAGGGTCACATGAACGCTGTGAGAGTGTTCCACTATTGGGTTTGATGCCCCACTGACGCCAGGAGCCTCAAAACCCCCTCTGCATTCCAGGATCCTCAGCTACATTGCTCCCGCCATTCTCCACTTCATCCTCAGGAGACTAGGGGACCCAGCCCCAAAGCGCAAGTATTGTACCTGGTGGGGGAATGACATTTAGACTGCTGGATTGACTGAGTATCAATCTCTATGGAACTGTGATTGATGTTTGCTTAAACGTGGCTAAATCCTGAACCTACTGCTATCTGACACTGTTCATACTACCATAACTCTGAACTATTGCTATTATGCATTGCTGTTTCTTTTGATGCATATAGACCCAACTGGGTTATGAATTGAATAACCAATAGTAGGTCACTCCTTATAGTTATCTTTTGTGGCAGATGATGCATGAATCCCTCACTCTCCGTCAGGATTGAGAGAGCCGCCTGGGGTTCTAGCCTGATTGCCATACCCAGCACTATTTTTGACTTGATCCGCAGCTGTGATCCACTCACCCCTCAAAACCCAAGGGCGCATTACAGAATAGTGGAACCATTAAAAAGTAAATAATGGATCCAGCGGAACTCACGCCACATGTCCTCGCTCTGACACAAAAGGTCGAAGCACTGACCCTCACAGTGCAGGCCATCAGATGAGAGAACCAGACACTAAGAGCCTCCATTCCACCCCAGCCGGCTCCGGACAGAGAAGCTGCTGAACCTAAGGTCAGTCACTGAGGATAGGCGGAGGTACAGAGAGTTCGTAAACGCTAGCAAACTGATGTTTGAACTAAGGCCTCGTACTTACCCGACAGGATAAACGTCCTGACCCTCATTTCAGCTATTAGAGACAGCTATTATGGCTCTCAAACAAGGCAGGAGACCCGTGGAGGACTATGTGGCCGAATTCAAGAGGTGGTCTCGAGAGACTGAGTGGACCGATATCAGTTTACGGAACCAATTTCGTCTTGGCCTATCGGAGGCACTGACAGACGAGATCGCCCGAGGGGAACTTCCCCCTTCATTGGATGCCATCGTTCAAAGATCGATTACTATTGATCGAAGACTCAGAGAAAGGAGAGTTGAATGTGCGTCCGGATACTCCCCTAGTCCTGGCCAACGAAGTCCTTCCCCTACAGACGAACCGATGGAGGTTCGGGTGGTCAGAGGACCCCTGACTCAAACAGAAAGAGCAAGAAGACGAGAAAAACACCTCTGCCTTTACTGTGCCTCTCCCAGACACACCGTCTCCTCCTGTCCTCAGGCGAGCAGCAAGGCCGAAGGTAACCCTCTTCCGATCTGTATAGTTACTCCTGCCATTACACACCCTCACTCTTACATATTTCTCTCCTTAACCTTGTAGTGGGACCAAGAGAGGATCGTCGCAGAGGCTATGATTGATTTGGGGGCCTGTGGTAACTTCATAGACCACCGTCTAGTCTCACAAAATAAAATACCACTAGTAAATGCACCACCCCATTGTCTGTCAGTTTCTTGGATGGTACCACTGCTCCATCTGGTCCAATCTGCTACCAGACCCAACCCCTTCTAGTCTCGTGCGCTAGGTCTCATACTGAGTTTTTATCCCTAGAGGTCATTACCTCTTCGGTGTTCCCTATTGTATTGGGGTTGCCATGGCTCCTTCTACATCAACCTACCTTCCTCTGGCAGGAACGCACTCTCCAGCTGCACTCGGGGTATTGCAAAGAGACCTGCTATCCCATAACCCCGTTGATGCTAGTAACTGAAACTGGGGTTCCTCCCCAATACAAAGTATTCACAGATGTATTCAGTTTACACCTGGCTGAATCCCTTCCGCCACATAGGCCATATGACTGTCCTATAGACCTTATACCAGGTAGCTCGATCCCAACAGGGAGGATCTACCCTCTTTCCCAGCCTGAACTTGTGCACCTGAAGGAGTACCTGGAAGAAAACCTCAGGAAGGGGTTTATCCGTCCTTCCACCTCCCCAGCCAGTGCTGGGATGTTCTTCGTAAAAAACAAAGACGGTACTCTCAGGCCGATCGTCGACTACCGAGCTCTTAACAAAGTGACGGTAAAAAAACGCTATCCACTCCCGGTGATACCTGGGCTGATAGTGAGGCTACAACGTTCCCGGTTGTTCACGAAATTAGACCTAAGGGGTGCTTACAATTTAATCAGAGTCAGAGAGGGGGACGAGTGGAAGACCGCCTTCAAGACCCGTTATGGTCTATTCAAATACACCGTCATGCCATTCGGGCTGTGCAACGCCCCGGCCACTTTTCAACACCTGATAAATGACATCTTTAGAGATTTACTGGACGTATGTGTTGTGGTGTATCTCAATGACATTTTGATATATTCCGAAGATCTGGAAAGCCACAGGAGACACGTTCGCTGGATTCTCTCCCGACTCCGGGCTCACTCATTGTATGTGAAGTTATCCAAATGTGTCTTTGAACAAAGTGTCATCACTTTCTTGGGATATGTCATTTCCCCTTCCGGTATAGAGATGGATCGGACCAAAACCGACTGCATCCACAAGTGGCCCGTTCCTTACTCCAGGAAGGCGTTACAACGCTTCCTGGGGTTCTCGAACTACTACAGGAAATTCATAAAGAACTTATCTGCTGTCGTGAGACCTCTAACTGCCTTAACAAGTTCCAAAGTTCCCTTTAAATGGTCATCCAACGCTCAGCTGGCATTTGATTCACTGAAGACAAGATTCACGTCTGCGCCAATCTTGAAAATACCTAACCCTGAATACCATTACGTCCTGGAGGTGGACGCCTCCCAACTGGCAATTGGGGGTGTACTCTCTCAGCGTATAGGGGTCGATACCCCTCTTCACCCAGTAGCGTTCTTCTCAAGGACTCTGACTCCTGCAGAGACCTACTATCCTATTGGGGAGAAAGAGCTGCTTGCCATTAAGGCGGCCCTTGAGAACTGGAGACACCTTCTGGAGGGAACCCAATTCCCTTTCACGATTTTTACAGACCATCGTAACCTCCAATTTCCAAAGGGTTTTACAAGACCTGTAAAACCCTTTCAGCAAGACAAGTTAGATGGATTCTGTTTTTTGACCGGTTTGATTTTATCATTTCTTATCGTCCCGGATCGAAAAATGGGAAGGCCGATTCCCTCTCCAGAATGTTGGAGGAAGAGACAACCAACGTCGAGCCGGTTCCGGTGATTCCATCTAACAAGTTTATCTGCTCTACAATATCGTTCAAGGAGCAAATCAAGAACAGCTTATCAGGTAGCTCAGATCCACTACCCTCTGGTCTCACTCGAGACGAAGAAGGACTATTGTACAAGAACTCAAGATTGTACATTCCACCTTCTATGCAGCCGACCGTGTTACAACTGCTACATGACGCTCCCTGGCGGGGCACCCCGGTCTTGCTAAAACCATAGAATTGATCAGAAGGCAATTCTGGTGGCCGGGCCTAAAAAAGACGGTTCTCAGCTATGTGAACACCTGCCACGTATGTGCTACTTGCAAACACGAAAGGACACCCCCTACGGTTTGCTCACTTCTCTAGAGATACCTAAAAGGCCATGGGAAACCATTTCCCTAGACTTCATAGTCGAACTACGCGCTTCCCAGGGTCATGATACCATCTTGGTAGCAGTAGATTCACTTACCAAGATGGCACACGTCATTGCCCTAAGGGGACTTCCCTCTGCGAAGGAGACCGCACAGTCCTTTATCACGCATGTCCTCAAACTACATGGCCTGCCAAATCGAATCATATCGGACCGAGGCACCCAGTTTGTCTCTAGATTCTGGAGGGCACTCTGCATCTCATTGCAGATCGATCATAGCTACTCCACAGCTTACCATCCCCAAACTAATGGACAGACGGAGAGGGCAAACCAGTGCCTCGAGCAATATCTGAGGTGTTATACCACACACCTCCAAGACGATTGGTATGACCTGCTCCCTCTTGCTGAATTTGCCTTCAATAACTCCTCTAGTTCCTCTACTCGTCTGACCCCTTTTTTCGCAAATTACGGATTCCATCCGACGCAGTTACCTGCCGGTGTCCTCCCTTCCAATGTGCCTTCGGCGGAAGATTACTTGTCTACGTTGGCTGAGACCAAGGAACTCCTCGAGCGGAACCTCCACCTCGCTCAAGAGAAACAAAAACGCTACTATGACCTCAGGAGGCGCCCCCCACCAGCTTATCAGGTCGGCGACAAGGTCTGGCTCTCCACAAGGAATCTGCGGCTGAAGCTTCCATCAAGGAAGCTAGGGAGACTGCTATCAGAATCCGTTTCCCCTGGTGAACAAGGGTCTGAGGAACTGAGGAACTGTGAGGGTGGTCTATTTGAGGTGTGGGGCACTCAGAGGTGACATACACAATTGATTTTGTCCCTTGTAATGGCGTAGAGTCCATACTGGAGGGGGAACCAAATTTGATAGTGACTGGCAACCTGCTATCAGAATCCGTTTCCCATGGACAACAAGGGTCTGAGGAAGGGTCAGCGCAATGCAGAATACCACCAGCTATAGAGGAATACAACAAATCCCAGCAATAGTACATTATACATACAGTATATAATGTATTGCTGGGATTTGTATTCCTCTATAGCTGATGGTACATTGCTCTGTATAATATACAGTACAGCGCAATCTACCATCAGCTATAGAGGACTACAAATCCCACTATCCCAGCAATACATTATAGAGCACCATGTGTGGGAAAGGGCAGGCTTACCTGAGCAGTCTTCCAGCAACTTGCTTCTGAGATTGGGACTGTCTGTTGGCGGCTGTCATCCCCTCACACCTGCTCCTCCTTACTTCTTCTTCTCCCTGCGTCGCTGTGCCGATCGTGGATGTGGACGGTGCGCGTGAGGCGGGGAGGAGGTGCGGCGTGTGGA